>NC_133370.1:42301940-42356086 GCF_049309525.1 Garra rufa
AAAAAGAGTTGCACGATAACGCAATATAGCCTTTACAACATTAGTCCTGGCTTTAGTTCAGACAGCGCTCCTTCCGGGACTGATCCCAGTAATGGTACTTAGTCCCCAACCTGGGATTATTTCTGGAATCTATGTTTGTGTTCACACAGAAAGCACTCTGGCAATTTTCCGGAATCAATATGCAGTGTGAAAGGCCCTTTAGTTGCTTATATTTGCAACCCTGTGTTAAACCCTCAATGTTTTCTGCCATTATTACACAGCTCTGTTGGGTTGTGCACAGACAGCAGCCCTAGTCATTTTGATGTGTAGAAAATGCTTAATGAAAATCTAATTATGTAGATTCACAGTAATGTGCAGTGGGTCTATATGGGTTTTTCTTGTTTGTAGGGGAAAGTTCAGGAGGCCAACAGGACATGTAGAGAGTTGCAGGATCAGCTGGAGGGTGTGACGGTGCGGATGCAGCAGCTGCAGCCACAGTGTGCCGAACTGAAGAACCAAGCACAGGCGCGCAGCCGAGTCCACAAAACCGCTGAGGTGCACATTCACATGCATGCACAACACTATAAAGAGGGAAATAGAAACTTTGTGCTCAAATTTCAGTGGTAATTGGATAAAGGAGAAATTTACTTTGCTCCTTTTTGTGTTTTCATTCTACTTGGCTTAGGCTGGTCTCCATCGTAAAAAGACTAACTTGAGAGACCTTGAAAAGGATAAAGATCAGCTTAACAAGCGAATCCGGGAACTCAAACACAGGTACTTCAAAAGAGTGCCGAAAGGAAACAGTGTTATGCCACATTATCCTTGTATCATTTCCAGCTTTTTTTATTATGACCCAACCCCTCCTCTCTGTCCAGCATAAGTCAGTCAAACTCAGCTGACACTCGTGCTCGTGTGGAGAGGATGAATCACATTCAGGCTGAGCTGGAAGATCTAAGTTTCCAGGATTCTACCCTGGCTCAGCAGATCGATCAGTTTAAACAGGCCTGCTCCGCTGCTAAAGAGAAACTGATTAGAATGAGGTTAGTACAGTTGTTGGTAAAAGTCTTTTCTAAATACAGGGATCCTATGATCAAGCTTAGAAATATCTGGGAAATTTAAAATGTTCATGCCTGGAAAATTCACACCATTCATGGATATTAGTCATGGATAATACTTTGTAAGTAAAGATATATGTAAATAATATTTTTTATATCATATATTAGTTGCATCAGTTAGAACTAAAATCCTCATAGGGATTTTTTAAAGGTCTTTATTAAAGAGCTATAAGCCTTGAACCAAACCAGCTATGAGGATAAATTACAGTATTACAAACATCAAATTAAAGGGGTCATATGATGTTGTTGAAAGAACATTATTTTGTGTATTTGGTTTAATGCAATGTGTTTACGTGGTTTAAGGTTCAAAAAAACATTTTCCACATACTGTACATTATTCTTGCTCTTCTCTGCACCACCTTTCTAAAAACGGGTAAATTTTTACAAAACTCATCATTATGAAAAGCAAGGTTTGCTTAGAACAATTTTCGTTAAATGCCCAAGGCTTCGTCTATACACCTTTCCCCCAACCGCTCTGCTCAGTTCATCTACTCCTAGTCAGGGTTGGGTATCGTTTTAATTTTATCGATTCTGATTCTTATCAATTCCTAATTCCGATTTCAATAAGATAAAAAAAAATCTGTTAAAGGTTTGAGTCAAACATTAAGATGTCAAACATGTTTATTCTGTTTTTTTGCCTATGGTTTTAACAAAAAATACCTCAGAAAAAAACTAGACTAATATAAAATAAAACATTAAATTGTCAAAGACAAGTAATAAAATAGGAACAAACAAATCAATTAGCAATAGCATAAATCGAAATCAAAAGTTTAAAAACACAGTATAGTTTTATTTTTATAAATGAAATATTGATTAATCCTCATTAAATTTATAAAAGATATTCAGTCAGTTAATAATTTTTATTTGTTCTTTGATTAAAATTAATGACAGGCAGCGTGTTTATTAGATGACTGTCTCTTTAACACCGAACAAAGATCTAAAAATACTGTTACACATGTGTTTTCTTTCTCACCTATTTACGTTCACTCAAGACAATAAAATGCTGTGTTTATAAGGATAACAACCTTTTTTGCAGTGGAAATGCATTGAAATGTTCGAGAACGGACACAGGTCGGGAACCCGCATCGAACCCGATTTTTAAATAGTTTAAAAATTACATTAAAATGCGAACGCAGGAATCATTAAGCAGAATCAAAATGCACATGTCTGTAGAAGTTGTGGGTGTGGCCCCTGAGGGTTAAATAGGGAAAAGTTAAAATAGAAGCATTTCATTAGTGGTTTCACTGGATTTTGATTATACAACAAATGATTTTCCTTTTCTCTTCATTTTGTAGCCATGAAAGGCAGGGCCTGCAGCAAGCGATGGAATCTAAGCAACGTAACCTGGCTTCATTGGAAAGCAGTCGACTTTGTCGTTTTGGTGAGCAGATGCCGGCACTGCTGAGGGCTATAGATGAGGCTGATCGGCGGGGTCAGTTCAAGAGAAAACCTGTTGGACCGCTCGGTAAGTATCCTGATGGGCTATTTCTCTTTCTTTTGTTTCAGAATATAGTTTAGAGCTTAAGCCCAGTATATTTCAGTTTTTAAACATGCAGTCCAATTTTTCTAACCATGCGTACTCTGTACGCTAAGCTTCCATATCCGTCTTGCTTGCTCAATTTAATTAATTATTTTTTTTAATTATTAGTTAATCCACAAGGTAGCAACACTGGCCCAGGCCATGAAAAAAAAATCCTGGAGATGGAAACAACACTTGAAAGATTAAAAGAGTACACAGATAATTTTATTCATCATCACTTCTTGAGAAAAATAGGGTGGTCACTGGCCAAGTATGAAACCTTCTGGTGTTCATGTACGCAGTGAAATAATCTATACTTTGAAAGGATATGTGTGGATAAGTGTTTTTGTGTCAAAACTGAAGTATACTTTGGGCTTCCGGAGAAACAGTGTTGTATGGTATTTTTTTGTTTATAGGTTATTTTGTTTCTAGGATTCTGTATCCGATTGCGGGATCCGGAGCTGGGTCTTGCAGTGGAGTGTTGTCTGAAGGCTCTGATGTTAGCTTTCTGTTGCGATAACCACGCTGACGAGAGAGAATTACAGAGAATCATGAGTCACTACTTCCAGCAGTGCAAAAAACCTCAGATCATCGTCAGCACATTTACTAACACGGTCTATGGTGGTAGGAATGGGTAACTAGAGATCACCTCAACTGACCTGATATCTCTTTTAGGAATGATTACCACTGTTTTCTGTAATTTTTCAATTTCTGCCTTATTTTAATTCTCTGGTGTCATGGTATTATAGAGCAGGTCATTTGGGTTTTCGAAAAAAAAAATTGCAGTTTGTATACATAGCATTTTTAATGTAAACAGTGTGCAAATTTGTTAATCAAAAAGGTCCATGATAAATCAAAGAAAGATTCAACTCCGAGCCCCTTTAACGAGTAGTCATAATTTTGATTCTTCTGCCTGTTAATGATAAACATCACTAGGAAACATATTACCTTAATAAAAAAAAGATTAATATGTAATGTGTACATTTTCAATTGATTGCTCAAAATATCAAGATTTTTGTACTAATATGTGATGTTTACCTAGTGCAGCTTTAGGTTTCCAGGTAAACCACAGTATTACTGTCTTACTGAAATAGTAATGAAAATTCACTGAAACTACTATTTCCTATTATTGTAGACTGTTTTAATTACTTTCTTTAATAATAAAGAATGTAGTTGTGTCTATGAATGACAAAGAATGTTGTTTTGTGAAGTTTTTACAGTTTAGCAGCTACATTTTAGCTGTGGGCATGATTCGCTTGCATTGTATACAGAAAGACCAGTCACTGCTTCGAACTAATCGTTTTGAAATGATTCTAATATTAAATGGATATTCTGATAAATTTTTCTGACCTTAAGTGCATTTAAACCTGTTGTTGTTGACCTAAAAGCAATTATTTAAATGTTAGACAATCCACATTTACCACAGTATATTTAAAGTTTTGTAAAAAGACAGAAATAAACAAAGCTGACCACCGACTTTTTTTCTTACTAATGTCACTTAGAAAGTGTCAGCTTATATTTAGCTTCTTGGTTTATAGCCAGTATAAGTTTGTCACTCAAAGCACTATATATTTTTGTATTTGTTTTCAGGGCTGTCAATCACCCTGAATATCCAACTGTGCTCCAGGCACTTGATATTGAGAATCCAGTTGTGGCCAACTGCCTGATCGACATGAGGGGAATTGAAACCATTCTGCTCATCAAGGTACGACCATAAGAAATGCCCACAAGCATTTTCTTTGTTTGATCATAACGTGTTTCAACATCCTTGGAAGTGAAGAGCTCTGTTTCTCTCTGTTTTAATTTTTTTTTTCCACAGAACGCTGGAGATGCAAGAAGAGTTATGCACTTTGGAGACCGACCACTCAACTGCAGGGAGGCCTTTACATGTGCGGGGGACCAGGTCTACTCTAACCGTTACTATTGCTCCGAACAGAACAGAGCACAATACCTCAGCAGAGATATCGAAGAGAAAATCAGGTTTGAAAATACTAAATTTATTTTCGAGCTAATTGGATTCATTTCGACATGCAACATATTCTGATCAAAAGCATGGGGCCTGGTGGCAACACTGCCTTGCTTTACAGAAATTGATGAGATGGAAAAACAACTATTTGAGATGACACAGAAAAATGTTATCATTGAAATCACTTTTTAGAAGGATTATTTCTAGCTGATGGAACGTTGAAAACATTGACAGCTAATTACTGTATGTCAATCAATCATGTCAAAAAAAAATCCAGGTGACTTTAAGGAGCTCAAGCATTTAAAGCAGCAGATGACAGACTGCAACAGACAATTGGTCTGATGGTAAGCCTGGGTGTGATACATTGTGTTATAGTAACATTACTATCTGTCTCTCTAGTTGACTTGTACCAATCACACAGATCAACCTAGCAACCATTTAGCGACAATTTAAGAGCAACACTTTATGTTTTTAAGATGAAAATTAGAATTAGTATTAGTGATAATAAAGGTATTTATGTCGTTACAACATTGTTGTTTCAAATAAATTATTTTCTTTGGATTCATCAAAGAATCCTGAAAAAAAATTAATCATGGTTTCCACAATATATGTGGAGGATAATAAGAAATGTTTCTTGAGCATCAAATCAGCACATTAGAATTATTTATAACAGGTATGTAATGATATCAAAATCTCAAGATATGGAAGTCCACAATACCATATTTATTGCAATATTAAAAAAAAAAAAAAACTGAAGATTTAAAAAATAATAATAATTTAGTCCATTTTAAAGTTTTATTCTATCTAATGCACTTTGAGAGTTCAAAATTAAAAGCTCCTAGTTCTTAACTAAGAAAACTTGAGTCCGAAAAAAGTGATGTCATGCCCCTTTGGACTGTCTGTGTTTGTCTTGCCCATTGTCACACATCCGTTGGAATGTTTTAGTTGGTTTCTCCCTCTTGTGCCCATAGTTGGTTGGTCCTGTAAATGTCAATCACCCACACCTGTCTGTGTCTCACTACCCTGTCTATTTAAGTTGAGTTCCGTTCAGTGTGTTTTTCCCGATCTTAATTGTGTGTATGTGTGTGTGTGTGTGTGTGTGTGTGTGTGTGTGTGTGTGTGTGTGTGTGTGTGTGTGTGTGTGTGTGTGTGTGTGTGCGTGTGCGTGCGTGTGCGTGCGCGTGCGCGCGCGTGCGTGTGTGCGTGTGTGCGTGTGTGTGTGTGTGTGTGTGTACCTGGTATTCATCACGTTATGGGGACCAAATGTCCCCACAAGGATAGTAATACCAGTAGATTTTGACCTTGTGGGGACATTTCTTAGGTCCCCATGAAGAAACAGGCTTATAAATCATGCACAATGAGTTTTTTTGAGGAAGTAAAAGTATGCACAATCTCCTGTGAGGGCTAGGTTTAGGTGTAGGGTAGGTGTAGGGCGATAGAAAGTACGGTTTGTACAGTATAAAAACCATTATGCCTATGGAATGTCCCCATAAAACATGTAAACCCAACATGTGTGTGTGTGTGTGTGTGTGTGTGTGTGTGTGTGTGTGTGTGTGTGTGTGTGTGTGTGTGTGTGTGTGTGTGTGTGTGTGTGTGTACCTGGTATTCATCACGTTGTGGGGACCAAATGTCCCCACAAGGATAGGAATACCAGTAGATTTTGACCTTGTGGGGACATTTCTCAGGTCCCCATGAGGAAACAGGCTTATAAATAATGCACAATGAGTTTTTTTGAGGAAGTAAAAGTGTGCACAATCTCCTGTGAGGGCTAGGTTTAGGTGTAGGGTAGGTGTAGGGCGATAGAAAGTAAGGTTTGTACAGTATAAAAACCATTACGCCTATGGAATGTCCCCATAAAACATGTAAACCCAACATGTGTGTGTGTGTGTGTGTGTGTGTGTGTGTGTGTGTGTGTGTGTGTGTGTGTGTGTGTGTTTGCTACTAATTGGATTTACCTGCCTATTGAAATCACCTGTTTGGATTTATTAAAAGACCGTTGAATTCTCATCTTCTTGCTTTGTACACACACCCATGACAAGTGAATTGTACCTACCTGTAAACTTTAAAGGGGACTCAACCTTCTTTTTAGTTGTGATGTACTGTCTAAATTACATACACACTTAGGAAATCAAACAAATTATAGCTAAATGACTAAATGTAAATGTAATAATAACAATAAATATAGCTGCAAGCAGCAAATGTATATTTTTGACCAAATCCTTGAGAACAAAAATAGCCATTTTTCTTATCTCCTGGCCACTACATGGCACTGTGCCGAAACACTGCAGTTTGCCTCAGTTCATGCTTGTTATATCACACACCAAATTTGGTCTCAATACACCAAACCATTCCAGAGATATAGCCTCACATCCATTTTTTTCTATCATTTATATAGAATTTGTTTGCGCATTAATCAGTTGGACAAATCAACTTGAAATTCGTAACTTTTTGCCAGCATGGTCTGAAGATGATCCTTCAGTGCTTGGCCCCCATGGCAGTAATAATGACAGCCATATATTGTAAAACAATTGCACTGTAAAATAAATGAAAATGAATATATATTAGGTATATTATTTTTGCTTTACACTACAGTAGGAAAATTACAATATTTCTTTCCTCATTTCTACACTTAAAAGAGATACTTTGCATTTGGACTCCAGTAACGTTACACATTTAAAGTGCTCACTGTCAGCAATACATACTGCACTTTTAAGCTTTTATTGTAATGGAAATGGCAGTAGAGCTTTTATTTTTAAGGAAAATTCCAGATTCAGTTAAAACTGGCTTACAAAAATGCATCTCACTACAAATCTGAAATGCTGTAATCATTTGCCATAAACTGGTGTCTGTTGCATTCCCAAACACGCTCTAAACTCACAGCATATGCAATAGACAAGTTCACAGCATTGAACTGATCCGATCTGAAGCATGGAATATACACTAGCCTGGGTGTTCCCATGCTGCCTTCCGCGCAGCGCGATTTTATTCACGCTGGAAGGTAGCATGGAAACCATGGACCAAATTTTCACCTCAGATAGGGAACCAATCACAGAACGGGGAGGAAGCAGCAAGACGATGATGCCTTCTATGCAACTCACCGAAGCAGTTTGTTTATAACTATGGATCCAGCATGGCAGCAAGTTATCATTCGATGCAGCCGTTCACATTTCGCGCCTAAAAACGCGTGGAAAACGCTAGGCGCGTCGCTTTCTCCTTTCCAAACCGCTCTGTAGCTTGCGCATGGAAAACGTGAGCGTGTCGCAACCACGTCGCTTCCATTATGCGCGCATACCGCGCGTCTACATTTGAAATAACGAACTTTAGCGCGCAAAAGACGCGACATGTGAACGGCCCCTTAGATAGTGTTCTAAGTAGTTTAGAACGCAAGTTTATTTTGAAAAAAGAGCAACTTTTGGCGTTAAACCATCGCTCTGTATACGTCATCCGATATGATTGAAACGATGGCTATGAGCTACGCACAGGCGCATTTGATAGACATTCGTAGCGCCCAATAAACGGCTCTGGGCATTCGTAAACCACGCCTCAAATACGAGAAAATGAACATGTGGTTCCCAGACCACGAATCATGACGAAGTAATAACGTGGTCTGGCGTTAGCCAGGCTAGGAATACACCGGATCACGAGCTAATCTGATTTAAAAAAAAAATTTTTTTCAAACTTTTCCATTGTCAAGCCTCCCATTTGCACTGAGACCCTGTCATTAACTTTTTTTTATCTCCATTTGGTTATTTATTATTTTACTTGGATGTTTTTCATTCATTTTGATGTTGTCTTGGATTTGGTATTTATATGGACAGATTTCTGTTCAGCTGATCGACAACCAAGAAAGATCAAAACCTTATTAGGGCCCGAGCCCAAAAGGGCGAAGGCCCTATTGTTCTTCTAAGGGTTCTTATTAGGGCCCGAGCCCAAAAGGGCGAAGGCCCTATTGTTCTTCTAAGGGTTATTAGGGCCCGAGCCCAAAAGGGCGAAGGCCCTATTGTTCTTCTAAGGATTCTTATTTGTTTTTTTTTTTTTTTTTTTTATTTTTATTTTTTTTCAACCGTTGGGGCACTTTTGGGGGCCTTAACATACTCAAAAACTCTTGAAAATTTGCACACACGTCGGAATCTGCCGTCGTCCGGACGCCACAGAGGCTGGGAACCG
This sequence comes from Garra rufa, assembly GCF_049309525.1. NCBI lineage: Eukaryota > Metazoa > Chordata > Actinopteri > Cypriniformes > Cyprinidae > Garra > Garra rufa. The sequence continues at coordinate 42,310,687 of NC_133370.1, forward strand.
GGCGTGGTTCAGGGCCTCTACAGCGCCCCCTGGAACACAGTTTGAAAACTTGATGTACTGCGCACACATACTTGCGCGTATTGATATGAAACTCGGTACACATATAGAACTCATCGAGCTGAACAACTTTTGTACTCTATGTCATGGGCTCCACGCAACAGGAAGTGAGATATTTAGGGCTGTTTAAAAAGCGCATGCTCTGGAATTTAACGTACTCCTCCCAGGAATTCCATGGGATTGTCACCAAACTCGGTCAGCATGATCTCAAGAGATTGGGGACGCTAAATTGCGAGGAGATTTTTGATATCTCGAACGGTTTGGCCGTGGCAAGGCGACAAAGTTATGGCGAGAAATGAGAAACAGGAAGTGTCTAATAACTGTTGCACACATTGCCTGATTCTGATGGAACTTCACCAGTTTGTTCCTTGTATGATGCCGATTCCATAAATGTGACTATTATGAGTCAAAGTTATAGCGCCACCAACTGGCAGCAGGAAACGTGTCATTTTCAAAATGCTTTGAAATCAGCCTCTTAATTTTACTCGATTTTCTTTAAACTTCATCAAAATCATGTCAAAACACGGCCGATAAAGAATATGTAAAGGGGTCGATGATAAATCAAATGCTGTTGCCATGGCAACGTGTCAAACTTTAAAATTACATTCCTGTCTTTTCGAGGCAGATAACATGCTTAGAATTTCATTAAACTCAACACACACATCAATATTAATGATAGTTAGACACTGGCAAAAGGTCATAAATGGGCGTGGAGCAGGCACTCTATAGCGCCATCTTTTGACAAAAGTTGGGGGGTTAGTTTTTCCTACAGTCACCAAACTCTGTACTTATATTGCTCTCATCAATCTGGACAACTTTCTAAATCAAACTCATTAGCTAAGACCAACAGAAAGCCGGCTATTTTGATTTGAAGGTGGATTTTTTGAAAAATCAGGCTGTAAACAAATTCACACTACTCCTAAGAACAACCAGCTGTTCACACCAAACTTTTTTAACATGAAGAGAAGATTCTGAAGATGTTAAATTGCGAGCAGATTTTGGATATCTCGAACGGTGTTGACGTGGTGATTTTTTAAAGATGTAGTAAAAAACATAACCCTAATTTTTTATATCTTTAAAGTGCAGCATCCAAACTCTTTAAAACTTTTTTCACACAGAGATCTAATCATTCTGAGCAAGTGCTGGAAATATAAATTTTATACAAGCTTCAATGAATTAAAGAAAATTAAAAAAATAACTCAGAAACCTGCTGTCACTCTGGTGAATGTCTCTACAGTATGTGTGTGCGTTCAGTCAGGCACAGAGAAGCTCATTATTGCAGGGGGGAGGGGTGAGAGGCAGAGAGGGTGACAGAGTAGAGAGCCATCCTACAGACCATCTTTGAACAAAAAATGCACATACTGTATGTATTGTAATTACATAAATATGTCTGATCTTTGAGAGTCTGATATTTTGAGAAAATATAAAGGGTCACTAAGTCTTTCATTGTTCGTATTTTGCAGTTGTTGTTTTTTATTTATTTTTTACTTAACTGTACCATGAACTTGTCCTATTCAGTCACATAGCAAAAGATTTAAAAATACAACTTTTTAGCATGATCAATTTATCTTCATTGATAGACAATATTTACATAGTGTTATTTATTGAATATAAAATAATAATAATAACAAATTAAGACAGACTTTGACAACAAAACAAACGTTACTGTTATCTCTTCAAAACATCTGAAAACCATAATTTTAAGATCAGTTATATATATATATATATATATATATATATATATATATATATATATATATATATATATATATATCACCCCGTTAAAATACTCAACTTGATTTTTAAAGATATTTTGAAAGAATGAAGCGTTTATAGAGCACTTTATTGTGTATTGCTGTACACCCACATGAACTGTGTTCATGTTCATGTTAATTCACAGTACATAAACTTTATATGAATACTTTTTTTAGCTTAATATTAATTAACATTAATAAATGCTATTTATTTATTGGTCATGTTAACTAATATAGTTAATTTTAACAAATGAAACTGGATGGCAACATTTTATATTTTGTGTGTATGTGTCTGTGTGTTGATTTTAAAGTGTAACCCTTTCAATTCTGTAAACTTAAAATCAAAACTAGCAGATGGTTACTGTGAATGCATGTGCCAACTGGGCACCGTCTTCCTTATTGATTCTTAGTTATGTAGCACTTAAGAGTGATGTCTTATAACAGGAGTCACCAGCAAAGCAATATCCACACAAAAATTGTTCAGATAGGTAACAATGACATTTAAGCAGAAGTGGTGGACGTAAAGCAAGCAATAATAACATTTTGCTATCATCATGAATCATGTTCTTATCATCATCATCAGAAAATAGGCAATTTGTAGCATACTGGTTCACAGTTGGCATTTATCTGAAGTCCTTGCATTGATTGCATTTAGTTAAATCAACATTATATTTGGTCAGTCTGATCTTGAGGCCTTAGAGATGTTAAATTGTGAAGATCTTGAGTTTTCATTAAAGGGCATGTCCGTGGTGGCCTGACAAAGTTTGATGTTTCTGCATAGACATAGAAGTGGTTATAACTTAGCCTGAAAATGTCTGATCTGCCACAAAATTCACAGGTTTGGTAAGAGTCCTGGCCTGAAGACACCTAAAGACCAATATTCAGATATTATCATAGCGCCACCTGTTGGCAGCAGGATATCTCATATATTTCACTAACTCAAACATACCAAGGTCAATCTGCACCAAACTTCATATGTTTGATAATAGTGCTGGCCTGAACACATCTACATGCCAATAATCAGTTATAGGCATAGCGCCACCAGCTGGCAGCGGCAAGTTTGGCACATTTAAGTGACTTTGACATATTTCTCCTACATTTACTGTATTAAAAGCATACTGCCCCCCGTTTGCTGTTTTCCTGAAGCCACTGGTCGGCGGTGAGCCCGGGTGCGAGGGCCCGTTCATCGCTGCTCGCAGCTTTAATTATTTTTTTTTTTTTTTTTTTTTTTTTTTTTCTTTTTTTCAACCTTCCGGGCACTTTTGGGGGCCTTAACATACTCAAAAACTCTTGAAAATTTGCACACACGTTGGAATCTGCGGCCATCAGGACGCCAAAGAGGCTGGGACCCGGGCGTGGTTCAGGGCCTCTACAGCGCCCCCTGGAACACAGTTTGAAAACTTGATGTACTGCGCACACATACTTGCATGTATTGATATGAAACTCGGTACACATATAGATCTCACTGAGCCAAACAACTTTTGTACTCTATGTCATAGGCTCCACCTGACAGGAAGTGAGATATTTAGGGCTGTTTAAAAAGCGCATGCTCTGGAATTTAACGTACTCCTCCCAGGAATTCCATGGGATTGTCACCAAACTCGGTCAGCATGATCTCAAGACATTGGGGATGCTAAATTGCGAGGAGATTTTTGATATCTCGAACGGTTTGGCCGTGGCAAGGCGACAAAGTTATGGCGAGAAATGAGAAACAGGAAGTGTCTAATAACTGTTGAACACATTGCCTGATTCTGATGAAACTTCACCAGTTTGTTCGTTGGATGATGCCGATTCCATAAATGTGACTGTTATGAGTCAAAGTTATAGCGCCACCAACTGGCAGCAGGAAGTGTGTCATTTTCAAAATGCTTTGAAATCAGCCACTTAATTTTACTCGATTTTCTTTAAACTTCATCAAAATCATGTCAAAACACGGCCGATAAGAATATGTAAAGGGGTCGATGATAAATCGAATGCTGTTGCCATGGCAACATGTCAAACTTTAAAATTAGATTCCTGTCTTTTCGAGGCAGTTAACATGCTTAGAATTTCATGAAACTCAACACACACATCAATATTTATGATAGTTAGACACTGGCAAAAGGTCATAAATGGGCGTGGAGCAGGCACTCTATAGCGCCATCTTTTGACAAAAGTTGGGGGGTTGGTTGTTCCTACAGTCACCAAACTCTGTACATATATTAATCTCATCAATTTGGACAACTTTCTAAATCAAACTCATTAGCTGAGACCAACAGGAAGCCGGCTATTTTGATTTGAATGTGGATTTTTGGAAAAATCAGGCTGTAAACAAATGCACACTACTTCTAAGAACAACCAGCTGCTCACACCAAACTTTTTTAACATGAAGAGAATATTCTGAAGATGTTAAATTGCGAGCGGATTTTGGATATCTTGAACGGTGTGGACGTGGTGATTTTTTAAAGATATAGTAAAAAATATTTTTATATCTTTAAAGTGCTGCATCCAAACTCTTTAAAACTTTTTTCACACAGAGATCTAATCATTCTGAGCAAGTGCTGCAAATAAAAAATTTATACAAGCTTCTATGAATTAAAGAAAATTAAAAAAATAACTCAGAAACCTGCTGTCACTCTGGTGAATGTCTCTACAGTATGTGTGTGCGTTCAGTCAGGCACAGAGAAGCTCATTATTGCAGGGGGGAGGGGTGAGAGGCAGAGAGGGTGACAGAGTAGAGAGCCATCCTACAGACCATCTTTGAACAAAAAATGCACATATGTATTTTAATTACATAAATATATCTGATCTTTGAGAGTCTGATATTTTGAGAAAATATAAAGGGTCACTTAGTCTTTCATTGTTCGTATTTTGCAGTTGTTGTTTTTTATTTATTTTTTTACTTAACTGTACCATGAACTTGTCCTATTCAGTCACATAGCAAAAGATTTAAAAAAATACAACTTTTTAGCATGATCAATTTATCTTCATTGATTGACAATATTTACATAGTGTTATTTATTGAATATAAAATAATAATAATAAAAAATTATGACAAACTTTGACAACAAAACAAACGTTACTGTTATCTCTTCAAAACATCTGAAAACCATAATTTTAAGATCAGTTATAAATATATATATATATATATATATATATATATCAACTTGATATATATATAAACCTGTGAAGTTTGAGGCAGATCGGACATTTTATGGCTGAGTTATGACAACTTCTATATCCATGGCGAAACATCAAAATTTGTCAGGCCGCCACAGACACGCCCTTTAACCGAAACTCAAGATCTTCACAATTTAACATCTCTAAGACCTCTAGATCAGACTGACCAAATTTACTGTTGATATCATTTAATCTGTAGGAGGAGTTTGCTACAAGTCATTTCCTGTTACCAACAGGTGGCGCTGTGATTATAACAGAATATTGGCTTTCAGATGTTTTCAGGCCAGGACTTTAATCGAACATGTGAAGTGTGAGGCAAATCGGACATTTTATGGCAAGTTAAAAATATCAAGTTAAAAATCAAGTTGAGTATTTTAACGGGGTGATATATATATATATATATATATATATATATATATATATATATATATATATATCACCCCGTTAAAATACTCAACTTGATTTTTAAAGATGTTTTGAAAGAATGAAGAGTTTATAGAGCACTTTATTGTGTATTGCTGTACACCCACATGAACTGTGTTCATGTTCATGTTAATTCACAGTACATAAACTTTATATGAATACTTTTTTAGCTAAATATTAATTAACATTAATAAATGCTATTTATGTATTGGTCATGTTAACTAATATAGTTAATGCTAACAAATAAAACTGAATGGCAACATTTTATATTCTGTGTGTATGTGTCTGTGTGTTGATTTTAAAGTCTAACCCTTTCAATTCTGTAAACTTAAAATCCAAACTAGCAGAGGGTTACTGTGAATGCATGTGCCAACTGGGCACCGTCTTCCTTATTGATTCTTAGTTATGTAGCACTTAAGAGTGATGTCTTATAACAGGAGTCACCAGCAAAGCAATATCCACACAAAAATTGTACAGATAGGTAACAATGACATTTAAGCAGAAGTGGTGGATGTAAAGGAAGCAATAATAACATTTTGCTATCATCATGAATCATGTTCTTATCATCATTTGTAGCATACTGGTTCACAGTTGGCATTTGTCTGAAGTCCTTGCATTGATTGCATTTAGTTAAATCAACATTATATGTGGTCAGTCTGATCTTGAAGCCTTAGAGATGTTAAATTGTGAAGATCTTGAGTTTTCATTAAAGGGCATGTCCGTGGTGGTCTGACAAAGTTTGATGTTTCTGCATAGACATAGAAGTGGTTATAACTTAGCCTGAAAATGTCTGATCTGCCACAAAATTCACAGGTTTGGTAAGAGTCCTGGCCTGAAGACACCTAAAGGCCAATATTCAGATATTATCATAGCGCCACCTGTTGGCAGCAGGATATCTCATATATTTCACTAACTCAAACATACCAAGGTCAATCTGCACCAAACTTCATATGTTTGATAATAGTGCTGGCCTGAACACATCTACATGCCAATAATCAGTTATAGGCATAGCGCCACCAGCTGGCAGCGGCAAGTTTGGCACATTTAAGTGACTTTGACATATTTCTCCTACATTTACTGTATTAAAAGCATACTGCCCACCGTTTGCTGTTTTCCTGAAGCCACCGGTCGGCGATGAGCCCGGGTGCGAGGGCCCGTTCATCGCTGCTCGCAGCTTTAATTATTATTATTATTCTCAAAATGAATCGCATTTTTGAGGGCCTAAACATACCCGAAAACTCATGAAACTTTGCACACACATCAAACCTGGCGAAAATTTACGTCTGATATGGGTTGCAGAAGTGGGTGTGGCAAAATGTCTCGACAGCGCCACCTTTAGAAGTTCAGCGGTGTGCGCTTTCAGCTGTGATTCACGTACATGCACGGAAATCGGGACTCACATGTAACACACCAATACCTACAAAAAAGCCTCTTGGAGCAAAATCCGGAACCCAACAGGAAGTCGGTTAATATTAATATTCTCAACAAAATTTGTGTCATTTTTGCCATTTTCAGGTGTCGTACTTGAACGAACTCCTCCTAGAGATTTATTCGGATCAACGCCAAATTTGCTGAGTCTAGTCTAAAGCCCTTTGTGACGTTAAATTGTGAAGATCTAGAGTTTTCATTGGAGAGCGTGTCCATGGCGGCCTCGCAAATTTCGATGTTTCGCCATGAAAAAGGAAGTTGCTATAACTCAGGCATACAATGTCCTATCTGTCCCAAACTTCACATGTGTGATGACACTCCTGACCTGATGACATCTACATGCCCATATTCAGTTTTACTCATAGCGCCACCTGCTGGCAACAGGAAGTGTCAGGCTGTACTCTGCAACAAACTCCTCTAAGAGATATAATCAGATCAACACCAAAATCGGTCAGTCTAATAAAAAGGCTTTAGCGATGTTAAATTGCGAAGATCTTGAGTTTTCGTTGAAGGGGGTGTCCGTGGCGGCCTGACAAATTTCGAGGTCTCGCCATGGATATAAAACTTGTTATAACTCAGCCATAAAATGTCCGATTTGCCTCAAACTTCACATGTTCGATAAGAGTCCTGGCCTGAACCAATCTGAAGGCCAATATTCTATTATAATCACAGCGCCACCTGTTGGCAACAGGAAATGACTTGTAGCAAACTCCTACTAGAGATTTAATGATATCAACATTATATTTGGTCAGTCTGATCTAGAGGCCTTAGAGATGTTAAATTGCGAAGATCTTGAGTTTTCGTTAAAGGGCGTGTCTGTGGCGCCGTGACAAAGTTTGATGTTTCGCCATGGACATAGAAGTTGTTATAACTCAGCCATAAAATGTCCGATCTGCCTCAAACTTCACAGGTTTGGTAAGAGTCTTGGCCTGAAGACACCTAAAGGCCAATATTCAGATATTATCATAGCGCCACCTGTTGGCAGCAGGATATATCATAACCTTCACTAACTCAAACATACCAAGGTCAATCTGCACCAAACTTCATATGTTTGATAATAGTGCCAGCCTGAACACATCTACATGCCAGTAATCAGTTATAGGCATAGCGCCACCAGCTGGCAGCAGGAAATTTGGCACATTTAAGTGACTTATGACATATTTCTCCTATTTTTACTGTATTAAAAGCATACTGCCCACCGTTCGCTGTTATCCTAAAGCCAACGGTCAGCGGTGAGCCTGTGTGCGAGGGCCCGTTCATCGCTGCTTGCAGCTTTAATTTTTTTTTTTTTTTTATTTTTTTAAACCTTCTGGGCACTTTTGGGGGCCTTAACATACTCAAAAACTCTTGAAAATTTGCACACACGTCGGAATCTGCGGCCATCAGGACGCCACAGAGGCTGGGACCCGGGCGTGGTTCAGGGCCTCTACAGCGCCCCCTGGAACACAGTTTGAAAACTTGATGTACTGCGCACACATACTTGCACGTATTGATATGAAACTCGGTACACATATAGATCTCACTGAGCCAAACAACTTTTGTACTCTATGTCATGGGCTGAACGCAACAGGAAGTGAGATATTTAGGGCTGTTTAAAAAGCGCATGCTCTGGAATTTAACGTACTCCTCCCAGGGTTTCCAGAGGATTGTCACCAAACTCGGTCAGCATGATCTCAAGACATTGGGGACGCTAAATTGCGAGCAGATTTTTGATATCTCAAACGGTTTGGCCGTGGCAAGGCGACAAAGTTATGGCGAGAAATGAGAAACAGGAAGTGTCTAATTACTGTTGCACACATTGCTTGATTCTTATGAAACTTCACCGGTTTGTTTGTTGTATGATGCCGCTTCCATAAATGTGACTATTATGAGTCAAAGTTATAGCGCCACCAACTGGCAGCAGGAAACGTGTCATTTTCAAAATCCTTTGAAATCAGCCTCTTAATTTTACTTGATTTTCTTCAAACTTCATCAAAATCATGTCAAAACACGGCCGATGAGAATATGTAAAGGGGTCGATGATAAATCAAATGCTGTTGCCATGGCAACGTGTCAAACTTTAAAATTAGATTCCTGTCTTTTCGAGGCAGATAACATGCTTAGAATTTCATGAAACTCAACACACACGTCAATATTAATGATAGTTAGACACTGGCAAAAGGTCATAAATGGGCGTGGAGCAGGCACTCTATAGCGCCATCTTTTGACAAAAGTTGGGGGGTTAGTTTTTCCTACAGTCACCAAACTCTGTACATATATTGTTCTCATCAATCTGGACAACTTTCTAAATCAAACTCATTAGCTAAGACCAACAGGAAGCCGGCTATTTTGATTTGAATGTGGATTTTTGGAAAAATCAGGCTGTAAACAAATTCACACTCCTTCTAAGAAAAATAAGGTATTCACACCAAACTTTTTTAACATGAAGAGAAGATTCTGAAGATGTTAAATTGCGAGCGAATTTGGGATATCTTGAACGGTGTTGACGTGGTGATTTTTTAAAGATGTAGGAAAAAAACATAACCGTAATTTTTTTATATCTTTAAAGTGCAGCATCCAAACTCTTTACAACTTTTTTCACACAGAGATCTTATCATTCTGAGCAAGTGGTGTAAATATCAATTTTATACAAGCTTCTATGAATTAAAGAAAATTAAAAAAAGAAATTAGAAACCTGCTGTCACTCTGCCTGTGCCTGTCTGTGTTCAGTCACCACTGAGTCACTGAAGAGTGACTGAAGGGGGGAGGGGTGTAAGGGAGAGAGACCAGTGGAACATGCTGTTTTGCTTAAGACCATCTTTGAGGAAGATGCACATTGCTGTAGCGTAATCGACATAAATATGTCTGATATTTTGAGAAAATATAAAGGGTCATTAAATCTTTCATTGTTTGTATTTTGCAGTTGTTGTTTTTTATTTATTTTTACTGAACTGTACCATGAACTTGTCCTATTCAGTCACATAGCAAAAGATTAAGAAAAATACAACTTTTAAGCATGAGTGAATAATCTTCATTGTAGACAATATTTTCATAGTGTTATTTATTGAATATAAAATTATAATAATTAAAAATTTCAAGACAAACTTTGACAACAAAACAAACTTTGCTGTTATCTGTTCAAAACATCCGAAAACCATCATTTTAAGATCAGTTATATATATATCGCCCCATTAAAACACTCAACTTGATTTTTAAAGATATTTTGAAAGAATTAAGCGTTTATAGAGCACTTTGTGTATTGCTGTACACCCACATGAACTGTGTTCATGTTCATGTTAATTCACAGTACATAAACTAATTTACCTTTAAACAATATATGAATACTTTTTTTTTAGCTTAATATTAATTAACATTAATAAATGCTATTTAATTATTGTTCATGTTAACTAATATAGTTAATGTTAACAAATGAAACTGGATGGCAACATTTTATATTTTGTGTGTATGTGTCTCTGTGTTGATTTTAAAGTGTAACCCTTTCAATTCAGTAAACTTAAAATCCAAACTAGCAGAGGGTTACTGTGAATGCATTTGCCAACTGTGCACCGTTTTCCTTATTGATTCTTAGTTATGTAGCGCTTAAGAGTGATGTCTTATAACAGGAGTCACCAGCAAAGCAATATCCACATACAAATTGTACAGATAGGTAACGATTTAAGCAGAAGTGGTGAATGTAATGCAAGCAATAATAACATTTTGTTATCATCATGAATTACATGTTCTTATCATCATCATCAGAATATAGTGAAAATGTTCACATTTGGCTCACAGTTGGCATTATCTGAAGTCCTTGCAGGGGATTAGGTTTATAGCAAACTCCTCCTAGACATTTAATGAAATCAATATTATATTTGGTCAGTCTGATCTAGAGGCCTTAGAGATGTTAAATTGTGAAGATCTTGAGTTTCAGTAAAGGGCGTGTCCGTGGCGGCCTGACAAAGTTTGATGTTTTGCCATGGACATATGTAATAACTCAGCCATAAAATGTCTGATCTGCCTCAAACTTCAGAGGTTTGGTAGGAGTCCTGGCCTGAAGACACCTAAAGGCCAATATTCAGATATTATCATAGCGCCACCTGTTGACACCAGGATATATCATATCTTTCACTAACTCAAACATACCAAGGTCAATCTGCACCAAACTTCATATGTTTGATAATAGTGCTGGCCTGAACACATCTACATGCTATTTATAGGCATAGCGCCACCAGCTGCCAATGGGAAGTTTGGCACATTTAAATGACTTATGACATATTTCTCATATATTTACTGTATTAAAAGCATACTGCCCACCGTTTGCTGTTTTCCTAAAGCCACCGGTCGGCGGTGAGCCCGGGTGCGAGGGCCCGTTCATCGCTGCTTGCAGCTTTAATTTTCTTTGTTCTGCAGACATTTGCAATCTGCTTTAAATGCCCAGAAAACACAATTGGATCGCTTTCAGCAGGAAATGCAGCAGGTCACTGAGGATGAGAGGCAGAACCAAACTCTTCTTTGCAGAGCTTATGATGACCAAAAGGCAGCTCAGGTCATTCAATACCTGCCATACAAAAAAACACATTATAGTGTTTTAACTGAACGTGTTCTAATATATGTTTTTAGTTTTTGTTTTTTGTTTTTTTGACTTAAAGGAACAATATCGGAGACTTAAAGCAGAGCTGACAGAATTGCAGAATGTTGCGGAACCTCAGTCAGAAGACTTGAAACCTTTGGTAACAAATTGATTTGCTCATTATGAAGATAAATGTGTCTTTGGGTTTCTGCGTCTCATTATTTCTATATTCAGGAAAAGGAACTAGAGGAGCTCAGCAGCCGAATAAGTGTGTGTCGAGAGGAATTTGAAGCGGTGCGGAATCAGGTGCTGACACACAAAAGGGAATATGAGGAGGCCGAGCAGCTCTACCGGCAGCAGAGGGAAGCTTTTAACAGCATCGCAGAGGAAGCTGAACCCATTAAGGTTAGAGAAGAAGTTTTATTCAAGAGTGTGTGTAACATCATCAGTGGACAGCTTTTACTCACCACAGTCCTAATTCCTCTTAGCTAATGTTAAGAAATGCCAGACTGTTAAGCTTTGAAATAAGCACCATGAGCTTCAGGTTTACTTAATACTGATTGAAACATGTCCACAGCAGGTAAAATTCTTAATCATCTGTGTGTCCTGCCTATTAAACAGGATTGTTTTTTTGTGTTTGAGTGTAGGAGCAATTGAGCAACAGTGATCAGGAGTTGGCGAGGAGTAAACATCATAAACAACGCTATGAGGAATTGTGGAAAACCCATGTGGATATGATTGAGACACTAAAGAGGAACCTGAATGTGAAGGAAAAAGAGTTACAGGTGAGCAAATGTTGGCATCTTACACTGATTCTCTAGATATGAAAAGATTTGTGTTTGTTTGACTAATTTTATCTTTTGACAGGCTTCTATAGCAAAAGCCTTAGAAATTTCCCCCGAGCGTTTGGATGTGAGGAGAACAGCAAAGAGTTTGGACAGCGAGATCAGCCGCCTCAGACACAAGATCAACACACAGCACACTATCATCAGGTACATAGACACAGTCTTCAGGGAAATCTCATCAAGCCTGTCAAAAGAATGTGTCTGGGTGGTTCACCCCAAAAATTAAAAGAAGGAAATAAAGATGTATGTTTAAAGGTACACTGAAGTGCCTTGAAACACGCAGCGTTATTCTATGTGGTAACGCAATTTCAACTGAAACATGTAAACAGGTTCGGACATATGTAGCAGCCTCGCCCACTTTTTAAAGTAGCCAATAGCATTCCATTTATATCTGCTCAGGCCAGAGCCGTAGAGCTCAGTAAAGCCGCATTTGACAGCTTATGACAGCCACAGTCTAATAGATTACCCGCTAGATTCGATATGAAACTCTTACTAAAACAAAAGAGTGATCATAATCATACTTAGGCGTGTTTAGTTTAATACATGTGCATATGATCTGCTCCGTGCCGTCGCACCTCTGGACCAGAGCCAAAGTCCAGAGTAGACTGTGCTCGCTGCCGTGTGATACCAGATAGCCACAAATTCTTCTAGATGCGGAGCTGCACTTCTGCCCAGTGTGTGAATAACATGATTTAATTAGATAATCACAAATGTTCTTGAATAGTGAAAGTACACAATATCCATGTGTTTGTATTTTCAATACTGTAACCTTTGTGTAGATATTTAAAGATGCAGGGCTTGCAAAATCGCTAGCCCGACATCCCGGGACTATTGTGTTTTCCAGTCGGGCTACGAAAATATTTCACCGGACTGCCCGATGGGCTATCGTAAAGTAGAGGGCTCCTGCAAGTCCTTAGAAACTCCTCAATTTAGTTGTATCAAATGCAAGGCCATAAATATGTTAAATAGTATAAGTCTTAATTATAATTTCAAGAGATGTCTTTATATGAATATATCGGAAGTGAACCGACTGTTCTCGTTGTCATTTTCATTTCATGCCTGATAAAACAGCATTAATGCTGCTTTGTGTACACCTGTTAATAGGGAAACCATAACAATTCAGCGCTCCTAACACCGCGTCTACACTGGCCGTAACAGCTAAAGTCTGTCTACACTGGACGCGACAAAGCGACCGTTGCAAATCTTTTAAACTCTGTGTGAGCGCGTCATAAATAGAACGCAGCAGCAGATTACTGTCGGGGATTTGCTGTGTCGCGCCGCATCCAGTGTAGACAGCATAATAGGTTCTAATGTATTTTGTCGCGTTGCGCCATGCCGCGCCACTCGCGTCTGATGTAGACACGGTGTAAAGCACAACCTCGTAACAGAGAATGAGTTATTTCCAATAAATTCTTTCAGCTGCTTATGGTCAATTGATTGAAAATATCAACCCATGTTTTTTATGCAGCAAACACAGAGTTGTAAATATGAAAGAAGTTAATTTGCCTTCTAAAAATCTAAACAATTAAGACAGTAATATTTATGTTTTAAATAAATATAATAAATTATATACTTGTTTTAACCCTTTTAATGGTATAAAGGATGGAATTCCATTGTATAAAATATTGTTTTTGTGTGAACCTGAATCTGAATTATAAATCATGTCATTTTTTGGCTTAATATGCTATTGTACATTGTCCAACCTCACTCATACCGTTCATTTTACTTGTGCAGCTCTTGAAAAGTATCATAAATTGCCTCAAATTGATATTTAAAAATTCTGTAGATACACTAAATAATAAGATAAATTTCCTTCCTTGATATTTGTTTATATTTGTTTATATTTGTTTATCGAAAACATTTTTGATTGACATTGACAGGTCTTTTTTATTTGGGCTAGTTAAATAAAAAAAGTTGCTTTTGTTAACAATAATGAACTAGGAACTAACTGTAATGATCATTATATAATTAATATTAATATTTTTATTCATTTACAAAATATGGTTCAGTAGGCTACTTTTCATTTGAATAATAGAGCACTAAAAATTTTCCATTCAGTAGCCATTTTAAAAATTATCGGTCGATTAATCTGTATCGGCCAGTGTGGTCCAGCCTAGCTATCGGTATCAGTAAAATCCAATATCGGTCGACCTCTACAGAAAACACTAACATTGTGAACAAGTGACTGATCTCAGCCACAGCTTCAACATCTATTTATAGTGTAGGGGGCAGGCCGCTACGGATTCTAGAGAGCATTTGATTGGACAGAAGTTTTGATGAGAAGCTGAAGTGCAGCGTGATGTCATCAAAATTGTTGATTAATATTGCTGGAAGAGAGAGATTGTAAGTTTTAAATGCTCATAACTTGTAAATGTGAATTTTGTTTTGGATCACACTAGCTTATAGATAACCTTAAAGCTAACATATTCATACTAAAATCCCTAAAACTTTTATTTTGATTTCATGGGGACTTAATTAGATAGTCCCCATGTCCTTTGGCCAGGAGGAGGGCGATGAATCAATGTCCATCTCAACCTTGGAGAGAGAGGATTGGGTGGGATCAGAGTCTGATCAGCCAGAAAACATTGGGCCCCCAGACCTCCAGGAGGAGCTTATGAGGGTTTTGTCTAAGGCTGTTGAAGAGCTGGAGCTTACCTGCAGTCCTCCAGAGGAGCCTGCCAGGAGTAAGCTGGACTCCTGGTATTTCAGGTCTCCTGAAATACCAGCCTCCCCTCGAAACCGTGCAGAACCACCGCCCACCTCGCAAACAAAGCATATGCGTCTGATGGCGAGGCGGCCTCCGCGCTGCATGCTAAGGCGTTTCTGAAGGTTTTCCAGGCGAAGCTCTTGCAAAGGCAGAGGCGGAGCCCTCAATGAGTATACCCTTAGGGATCTGTGCGCGGCGTTCTACATAAGCACTTGTGGTTAAACCTGGCTGACCTCAAGGATGCTGACTGAAAAGCACCGCTGTACACTTCTGTAACTCGCACTGGCCTCTTTGGCAATACTGTGGAGTCTGTTATTGGGTGCTTTGCAGAGGCTCAAAAGCACCCCAAGGCCATGAGTCATGTGATGCCAAGGCGCGCTTTCAAGCAGCAGCTGGCCCCATGTGCGTTTTCAAAGTGCATGGATGCAGCACTTTCCCCCCTCAGAATGAGCGTAATGCTCATTCTCAACTATCTGAACAATTGGCTGATTGTAGTTCGTTCACGGGACATGCTAATCAGCCATATAAACACTCAGCTGCATGGGCAGCTCTTTTTACTTGAAGGAATTTCAGAAGCTGCTGGGACTCATGGCGTCTGCTTCGGCGGTGTGTCATCTGGACCACACATGCACCCGCTGCAGTTATGGCTGAAATCTCGAGTCCCTTGGACAGGGTGGACTTCAGGCTGTTTGCGCATCATTGTCTCTGGCAGCTGCATCAAAGCCCTGAGGCCTTGGCGCAACCTAGATCTTTTCAGCCGAGGTTCCCCTTAGCTTGGTGACTTCATGTGTCGTGGTCACGATGGACGTGTCGATTTGCGGCTGGGGAGCAGTGTGCAAGGGCATGTTGGCTTTGAGGCTGTTGTCAGAACCTCATATAACCCCACATAAACTGATTGGAGCTGGAGGCAGTGTTCTTACCTCTAAAGGATTTTCGGCCATAGTTGGAGCAGTGGCATGTACTGATTCGCACTAACAACATGTCTGTGCTCTCGTACATAAATCACCAAGGAGGTGTACGGTCCAGGGCTCTGTTCAAACAGGCAGCGAATCTCCTGCTATGGGCGGACCGTCACTTTCTCTCCATCAGAGCAGTTCATATCCCAGGTCTCCTGAACTGCGGGACGGACATGCTTTCATGGAAGGGGAGGAAAATTTGGGCCCGCTACGGATGAGCGGAAGGGAACTTGTTTGCAATGAGCGAGAATGCGCACTGCCCGCTGTTCTTCTCACTGTACCCCGCTTTCGTTCTTCAGTCCCGCCCTGGGACCTATAGGTGGTGCTAAGAGCTCTATCACAACCACCATTCGAGCCTCTAGCATCAATTGCTATAAAGGAGCTATCTCTCAAAACTGCACTTCTTGCTCTTGCTTTGGCTAAGTGCATAGGGGATTTACATGCGTTTTCTGTGGACAGCGACTGCATTTAATTTGGACCCACTGACCGCAGCAGCATTCTCTGGCCGAGTCCAGGCTACCTGTCTAAATCCTTAACCACACCCTTCAGAGCGCAGACTGTTTCGCTGTCTGCCTTGTCTTCTGAGTCATCGACCTCATGTGATGTGGACACTCAGACTTCGGTGTGCCGCATCAGGGATTTGAGGATTTACATTAACCGTTCGGCCAGCTTTTGACAATTTGACCAGCTTATCGCATGCTACGGTGGTTGTGAGAAGGGCCGGGCCGTATCAAAACAGAGGCTTTTCCACTGGATTGTGGATGCTATCATGGCTGCTTATACAAACTTGCCCTTTTCACATTAAGGCCCACTCAACAAGATCCATCGCCTCATCCTGGGCGTGGTCGAGAGGCATGTCTATTCGGGATCTGGAAGACCGCAGCAGAGCCGGAACAACAGAGGACAAAGGCGGAGCTGGAGGGAAGGAGGAGCCTGACTGGGCCGGAGGGATGAGGTGAAGCCAGAGGAGTGGAATCCCGAGGTGGCGGATGGTCGAGGACTGACCAAGGTGGAGCCGGAGGGACGAGGGAGCCCGGTGGAGCTGATTGGGGAGCCAGGAGCCGAAAGGTCGGAGGACCAAGGTGGAATCCAGGACTCGGAGGCTGGAGGCAGTGACTGGGGAGCCTAGAAGTCCCGCAGCAAATCCGACCGCCCTGATGGTGCAGCCTGAGGGTGAGCTGAGGGATAGACAGGCACCAGCAGAGACAGAGCTGAGGAACTAGCTTGTTTTAGAGGAGGCAGGAGAGGGAGGTTGGGTGGGAGTGCAGGAGACGCAGAAGAGCTGGACAGAACCAGCGGAGACACAGGAGGGCTGGGTAATATTTCCCTAACCAGTCTATCAGATCCTCTTCAAATGTGTCCAAACGTTCCTCATAATAAAGTCCAGAACTGCACACAAGAACTCCCATTCCGGGAGAGGGGAGAAAAAAGAAACAAAAGAAGAAAAACGCTGCCAAAAAATATTAAATTTGATATTAATATTAAATAGCTCTGCTATTTTGTTACGGTGTGTGTGGCTGAAAGGGAATCACAGGAATAACCAAGACAGTCTTTTAATATAATCCACAAAGAAAAAAACAGAGAATCCAGGAGAGTAACAACACAAGCAACGTATAATAGCAGACACTACGTCTACAATAAATTTAGAATGTTTCACTCTCGTCTTTATTACAGTCTCTAATCTGATTCTTGCTGACTGATTCATAATGTTTTTAAATGTACTGATGTAATATGCCTGAACTTCAGACCAATTAAATTGTCTCAAATTTAACTACCTTTGTTTGCTTTTGATATTTTAATGTCTCTTAAAGATAAATTACTGATAGTTTTATTGATTTATTTTCTGTGTAGATGTAATGTGTGGTTTGGTTTGTGTTTTGTCTTTTTATTTTGTATTTTGTATTTGTTTCATCCTATTAGTGCCTTGCTTTCCTTGTCCTTATGTATTCCTGCCATTGGTTCCTCTGTTTCGTGTGTCATGTTCTGATTGGTTGTTTTAGTCATGTGTCTTGTCTCTCATTTGTTAGTTCTTGTCATGTGACCCTCATTGTCTCATATAAGTAGCCCTCATTGTTACCATTGTAGTACCCAACCTCCTGAAGATGTGGAGCTTGGGGTAGCACTGAAAGGACTGACTGCTACTGTAATGACAGTCGCCATCTTGAAAGTGTGGGCTGCACATTATGCTCCAGAGGCCTCGTCTGTCCATGAGTCTACTCTAGAGGCCGTGTCTGTCCATGAGCCTGCTCTGGAGCACTCATCTGTCCACGAGTTTGCTTTGGAGGTCTCTCCTTTTCACAAAGTTCGCCACTCAGTGGATATTTGTTACAGTAGACAGATTTCATTTTGGACATGACAACACAGGTGAATGCCAACATAACACTGACTATTGCGCAATAGTCGGGATCGTTAATAGTTACGCCCCCAACATTTGCATGGAAATGGAATGGAAAATAAACAATGCGTTCTAATAAAATAAGATGAGCCACTGAAGGGACACAGTTAGCTTCTTGCTAGCTCTAGCCTATTACATTGCAGTACATACGATTTCACTTACCACATAAACAGAGTAAGGAGAGATGACTGCGCTGATGATGGCAAATGATTTGCAGATCCTGATCACTGCTGACAGCATCTAAACTTGTCAAATGTGTGAGTACTGCCTGTAGTATAATGTTACACAGAGCACATGCAATCACCGATCTCAAAAGTGAAACTAAAAAGTTATCGTGGATTCAAAGCGGCAGTTTCAATGCCCCGCATATTAATAGCGGCTCGAGCTCCGTAATTAAATCAATATTTTCTCCATGTATCTCCTTACAGCTGTGAGAGAGCGAGCTGCACTGTGAGACAGCCAATCAGAGCAGAGCTCCTCATTTAATATTCACTGACCTTCCTATTAAGGCAATAACAGAGCATTTCATTCTAGGGACAAAGCCTAGGGTTGTAAATGGACCTGTAAAACCGTTTCTGGAGAATTTTTACCCTTTTCTAGGCCATATACCTTCTATGTAGATCTCAGAGAACAATATAAAATATTCTCTCAATGCATTCTATGGCACCTTTAAACAGCAAGTTGCCCTGGGATATATCAAAGGGCTTGTCCATTTTGAGCGCAAATTTTAGGTTCTTGATTATGATGTAGGTTTTGTTTCTGTGTGTTTCCAGGAATTTATCTTTGCACTGTAAGTACTATTTTGACTCCATGCTGTCTCAGAGAGGATACATTGGGAAGATAACCTTTGACCACAAGAATGAGACTCTCTCCATATCGGTAAGACTTTGCATGGCGATACAAAATCATTATTGTGGTTATTTTCTTGATAAATTAGCACTCAAGAAATCTCTTTAGAGTCAGGATTTTACTATATATGTATTAACTGTGACCTCTTTAAGTTACAATAGTTTCTCATGATGATGGTCATCTGTCTGTTCCTCAGGTTCAGCCAGGAGAGGGTGGTAAGGCCGATGTGAGTGACATGCGTTCACTATCTGGAGGAGAGCGTTCGTTTTCTAACGTGTGCTTCCTCCTGTCACTGTGGGAAATAGCTGTAGCGCCGTTCTGTGCCTTGGATGCATTTGATGTGGATATGGTAAGGAATATGGGCTGTCAGTCAATTTAATTAATTTAATTAATTACAAATTGATCAATTAACTGTCACATCATCGATGCACTTTTTGATGTAAGCAGTCACAGTTTCAGTTTACTCGTGCAGGTGACCACCTCTCTGAACATGTTCCAGGCTGTGCACTGAAAGCAGTCCTGTAGTGTAGAGGTAGCATCATCTGGCCATACTGTGATCTGTTTTTGAACCGGTTTGAGTTTCAGGAGTGGTCTGTATGCTGGGATTAGCATAACAGAGATGTGGTCAGAGTACCCGAGGTGGTCCCGCTTTGTATGAGTTTTTCTCTGTTGTATAAACAAAGTCCATTGTGCTGTTTCCCCTTGTTGCAAAGTTCACATGTTCACATCAGCTTATTAGAATGATTTCTGAAGGATCATGTGACACTGAAGACTGGAGTAATTGTGCTGAAAATTCAGCATTAATCACAAGAATAAATTACATATTCAAATAAAGTTATTGCAAATTGTAGTAATATTTTACAATATTGCTGTTTTTATTGTATTTATGATTAAGTAAATTTAGCCTTGGTGAAAATAAGAGACTTCTTGAAAAAAAAATCAACCATATATTGTAATCCTGTTTTCAGCACAGAATCAAGTAAATGATTCAAGTAAATAAAAATCTCAGGAATTTAGTTTAGTTTTTCAGGATTTTGTTGTCTTTGCTGTTGTTTTTATATTTTGGGTGCTGTAACTGGTCACCATTTTTTCACCGTTTAGCTTTTTATAGTTCATTTATATGGTTGAATGTCGACATAAATTATTACAAATACAGAAATCAATGTAGCCTCTCAATTTAATATGTGGCTCTACAACATGCATTCATAATAATTATACTATATAAAAAATGTGTATTGTAGTTTTGGAAACTGCTGTCGCACTGCTTGATATATCATGTTGATTAGCCAATAACATGTTGTGCAAATACAATAAGACATTTGTTATGATTACTGATGAGAATCAGGTGACTGGAGAAGAGCACGCAGTCACTGTATTGTGTGTTTGCTCTTTCAGGACATGGTGAACCGGAGGATCTCCATGGACATAATGCTGAATATCGCTGCCCGTCAGCGCTACAGACAGTTTATTTTCCTCACATCACAGAGCATGAGGTAAACAGCTTCTCTGGTGTCAAAAGATGTAGATGTAATTCGATTAGAAAACATGATTGTGTTATCGCCTTATTTTTATCATTTCCAACGCTAATGTTTTAATTTGTAAAAATGTAATCTCCTGCTTTCCTTTTTTTCAGTTCCCTTCCAGTTAACAACCTTGTCAGGATCATCCATCTGAAAGACCCTGACCGTAGCCAATCTGCTCTTCCTTTCACTCAGAGAAACCCGGAATAATGCTGCCGTCCACTGAACATCATCTTACGTGTTTGAGGCAAATCAAGTCACTGCAAACAAAGTAAAATGACAGCTTAATGACATTTAATGACAGCTGCACTTTTATTTTTATTTCCTTAAACCCAAACTTTGCAGGTTCTGTTTTGTTCTGCACTTAAAAATTGTTCTAAAATATACAAGTTTTTATGTTTTATAAATATGAACGTTATTACAATGTCATTTGCATTAATACTTGGTTGATTTAACCTGTTGAACATTTAATGGTCAGTTATGGCTTGTTAATTGTTTTTATTTCACTTTTCAGTCTTACATTGATTATTTTTTGTACTGAACTAAATAAAAAAGAAATAAAAATGTTTCTAGTATAACAAAAAAAATATTCATCATGATTTTGTTCATAAATGCATTTATCAAAAATGCATGGTGTTGTATTACTGGTGTAACAGTATGAATAAATCGTAAGTCTATTTCGGTTGAAGGAAATCACGTGAGATATGACAGAGAACAATATTTCTATTTCTGATTTTGTGTTTACAGCAAGTTATGCAATATTAAACACTGACCTTGCATTCGGCTTTAGAATGGGCAGATTGCAAATAATGCTATAATTTGTGGTTTCACAGTGAAGCTAATGACATACAGTCACAATGGCACTGATTCAGTTCTGTGATGATCTTTAAACCTGTACTTCAGTAGCGATAAGCAGCAGCTACATAATGACATCCATTTGTCTCTGTCAGTGAGTCTATTATTGACTCACAGTTTCTCTTTGCTGATTCAGCTTGTCATTAATAGTTATATCATGCCATATTTTGAGTCAGTTCCCCTTGACCAATACATTTGTGGTTCTAATGATTGATAGTGTGCAAACTAGGGTCTGATGTTGCCTGTTTATTGCTCATTCATTGCCGTTAGTCAGAATATATTCAAACAATTGGACTAAACACTCATTTAAAATAAAATTAGACCCTTGTGACTTAGATGTTAACATATCTTATATCTGACATATCTAATGTCATAAATGCATTTAAAATGAATAGTCTTTCTTTAGAAAAATGGTCTAAAAACATAATTCATCATGAACTACAGAAATTGTTCATTCTCCATATAATGAGGACGTCCCTCCCCCAATACCATCTGAATTATAAATATGTGAATATTATTTAATTTAATAAGTAACAGCTGTAATTTTTTCAGATTATAGTTTTTTTATGAGTATATTTTAAGGATATACTGTACATGGATGTTTATTAATATAAAAAAGGCACTGAAATGCATTTATTACAGTTAAGGTCAAAAGTTTACATACACCTTGCAGAATCTGCAAAATGTTAAATGTTTTACCAACATAAAAGGATCATATGAAATATATGCTATTTTTTTTTTTTATTTAGTACTGACCACTGACCTGAATAAGGTATTTCACATAAAAGAAGTTTAAATATAGTCCACAAGAGAAAATAATAGTTGAATCAGTGAAAATTAACCCTGTTCAAAAGTTTACATACACTTGATTCTAATACTACATTACCAGAATGATCCACAGCTGTTTTTTTGTTTAGTGATAGTTGTTCATGTTTGTCCTGAACAGTTAAACTGCCTGCTGTTCTTCAGAAAAATCCTTCAAGTCCCACAAATTCTTTGGTTTTTCAGCGTTTTTGTGTATTTGAACCCTTTCCAACAATGACTATGATTTTGAGATCCATCTTTTACACACTGAGGACAACTGAGGGACTCATATGCAACTATTACAGAAGGTTCAAACACTCACTGAGGTTTCAGAAGGAAACACGATGCATTAAGAGCCGGGAGGTGAAAACTTTTTGAATTTGAATATCAGGGTAAATTTAATTTATTTTGAGTTTAAGGAAATGTGTACATTTCTTCTGTGGCTTCTGAAGGGCAATACTAAATTATGTTTAGGCAAACTAAAAAAAAAATGTACACATCTGCATTCTGTTCAAAAGTTTTTGTGGGACCTAAAGGATTTTTTCTAAAGAGCAGCGAGCAGTTTAACTGTTCAGGACCAACAAGGGACTCATGAACAACTATCACTGAACATAAAAAAAACACACACAGCTGTGGATCATTCAGCTAACAACACAGTATTTAGAATTTAACTATTATTTTCTTGTGGACTATATGTAAATGTATTTTATGTTAAATACCTTATTCAGGTCAATACTAAATAAAAAAAATTATATGCATTTTGTATGATCTCTCTTATTTTGATAAAATAATTAACATTTTGCAAGGTGTATGTAAACTTTTGACCTAAACTGTAAATGAAATAATATTACATAAATCACAGCATGGTTAAGAAAGCAAGACAAAAATCAAGCATTAGTTTAATGAAACACCACAGACCACTATTATAATGAACATTCACAAAAAATCTCAGTCTCAATCAATTCAGGTGATACTGCAATAGAGATGGTAGTGATTGTTTAATGGCTTTGCAATGTAAGAATCATAAGATATATACACACTTTATGACAGGCCTGTCTTAAAATGCAACAATTAGTAGTACACAATAAGTAACAAGGAGTACACGCTCCGTCTCTCTATACACTAAGGGGGTCCTTGGCCTGTACAAGGTTGAAAGCACAAAAGAGAATCTACAGCCTGAAGGAGAATGATGCCTGACTGTCCTTGTTTCCTGCGTTCAGATATTTACAGGAGCCTGTGCGTCTTGGAGGATGAGTGGTGACTGACAGGTTTTGTGTTGGGCCTGGTTTGACATCTCTTTTATCTCCTCTATAATAACATGAAATGCTGACACTGAGGCCCTAACTGACCCTGGCTCAGCGAGACACTGCAGTGACTTTATAATTTCTAAGGTTTCCATTAGACCTGACTAGAGGTGATCTGTGACTACTGCAGCCCTAAAATGTTGATCTTTGGGCAGGGGCGCCGCTCGCAATTTTGGGCCCTTTGACAAAATATGAGGTTGGGCCCCCCCTTCCACACCATAGCAGATCTCTGGGGGCCCCTAAAGGGCATGGGCCCTTAGAATTGTCCTAACTTTCCCCCCCTTAGCGGCGCCCCTGTCTTTGGGAAGTACGTTGATTCCTCTTTCAGTAAAGTGACATTCTGTGAAAAGTGATTTGTAAAATCACTATGCTGACAGTCTGCCAAGAAACTGACTGGCTTTGTTTGTAATCTGAAGCAGAATTATAATACAAGTATCATAAATGCAGAATTATGCTAAATTATTTTTCATTAATATATGTATTAAATTAGTTTAGTAAAATAGTAAATTTAAAGTTGGCTGAGGCTCTCTTCAGTTTAACCTATGTTATAAGTAAAAGATACTGTACCAATCCCTGTCCAGAGCCAAAATGAATGGTAATGTTTTAATTTAAACATCAATATCTGCAGACCTCATGCCGATCAAAGAATTAAAATAAAATGTGGTCAATAGCGTCACCTGGTGGAGTGGCATTTTAGCATTTGCGGGCACTTTAATGAAAATCTACAATAAAATGCATTTAATTTATACATACATTTTATCAGTTCATTTTGACAGTTATATGATATTATATACTCATGGAATCTTCTGACAAACCAAACGTCTTGCAAAATGCATATAGTTTATATAAATTCATTTATAGTTGGCATTAGAACACTATATAATCACTATATGACCTATACAATGACAGCGATCAATCATTATTTATCTGGATAAACTTAAAAGATATAAAAAGGTGATTTGGTGGATTTTAATATGCAAACAAACGCATTTAGCCTATATGTTATACATAGAGGTCCAAAAGAAAGTTGCAGAAAGTACATTTTATTACAATGTTTTATTAAGAATATTTTTACATTCAGCTTTTATTGAATTTGATTATTTGTTATTCACTTGTCAGAGAGTTTTCTGATTGGTGGAGACAAACCGAAAGTGGCCTGACTTCATGTCTCTCTGTGAGCCGTTAAACTCAAAGCGCGCGAGGAGCAGCAGCAGGAGGGTTTACTGGTATGTTGTCTATGTTTCACTCACTTAAATTTTGTACTTAGACTGACATAAAAACACATTAGTAAGTAATACATATATCTATAGTATGTATGTATATAGCATATGTATATAGCTTCCGCTTGTCTGTTTTAAAAGTCTGCAGTGGTTTTGAGAAACAGATGGTATCAACTTTTAAATTATTTCGCCTGTCCGCTAACATTTTAGCAGACAGCGAATTTCAACGTGACATAAATTTCAAGTAATGTTGTACCTGGGCAGTATTCCGCAGTAACATTTGCTGAAATAAAGTTTCCGAAGTCGTCTCTATCAGTAGTCTATAATCAACGTATTATTTATGTTGAATTGTGTTCCTGGATATCTGATCTGTCATGGTCAGGATACAGCATGCAGCACATAACACGACGTACAAACTCTGTGTTTCTGTTTTCGTGATTAGTTTTGTCAGGTCTGTGCGACAAGAACAACTCAATGTCAAATCAAAACCAGCACAATACCGAAACATGCCATACCAATGTTATTTTCTGTTATTTTACCAAAATAAGAGGGATCACATGCATTTTGCAATATTGAACATTTTGCATTTTCTGAAAGGTGCATACAAACTTTTGACTTTAACTGTACTTGCATTATACAGTGAGCTTACAAATAATTATAATAACAATAATAAACGAGGAAATCTGGAAATGCATAACAGAGACATGACATGTTTTGGTATTGTGCTGGTTTTAGTACTTTAATTAGTACTGACCTGAATAAGATATTTAACATAAAAGACGTTTACATATAGTCCACAAGAGAAAATAATAGTTGAATTAAAAAAAAATGAACCTGTTCAAAAGTTTACATACACTTGATTTTAATACTGTGTTGTTACCTGAATGATACACAGCTGTGATTTTGTTTTGTTTTGTGATAGTTTGAAAAAAAAATGATGCATTTATAGCCGGAGGTGTAAACTTTTGAATTCAATGAGGTTTTGTACATTTTTCTCATTTTGCCTAAATATCGTATTTTTTTCATTTAGTACCGCCCTTCAGAAGCTACAAAATATACTTGCATGTTCCCCAGAATGCAAAAAAAGTTAAATTTACCATGAACTTCAAGTTCAAATAGTTTTCACTCCCAGGCTCTTATTGCATCATTTTTTCTTCTAAACAGGGTTTCCATGGGTCCTTAAAATCCTTAAAAGTTTGTGAATCTGAAGAAGAAAAAATCAAGGCCCTGGAAAGTTTTTAAAAATAAACATACATAGATACAGGATTGTTTAGGTAACAACACCGTATTAAGAAATAATCAAGTGTATGTACATTTTTGAACAGGGTAATTTTTTTTATAAATTCAACTATTATTTTCTCTTGTGAACTATATGTAAATGTCTTTAATCTAAAATATCTTATTCAGGTCAGTACTAAATTAAAAAAATAGCATGCATTTTGTATGATCCTTCCTATTTTGGTAAAATAACTAACATTTTCCAGATAACATTCTGCAAGGTGTATGTAAACTTTTGACTTCCACTGTAACTACAGTAATCATATCATATTACACCTAGACTATTTTATCTGTAAATTTGCTGTGCTATAATCAGATCTCCTTTATGAATGCGTATTATGCATACCTGCCATGGAATAAATAAATAAAGTAGGAAACTGCAACTTTTTTCCAATTCCACAATTATGTTTTTCTTTTTCTCAGAACTGCAAGATATGAACTAAGAATTGCAAAGTAAAAAGATACCACCCTACATTTGTTACACTCAAAACTGAATGTAAAAATGTGTCGTGACTTTAAGTGGTCACTTTTATCTAATGAGATATGGTTCTGTCAGTGTAATGACTGTATGTTTATTGTTTGATGTGTGTAGGAGATGTCGAAGAGGAAGAGCAGTAATTCAGGGCTCACGCCTGATAAGAGAAGCCGGTTATCTCAACCCGAGCCCTCTGAAGAGGATGAAACGGGCTACTTCAGTTCAGGAGATCTCATGAGCACATCACAGAGTGTAAGACTTACTCAGCACTGTACAGATGCCTTGACTGCAATATACTCTATGTGTAGTTAATTGCCCTAATAAGGACCTGTGCCAGTGGTTGTACTCTGCGCTATCAAAACTAGCACATTCTACATTGGCTTTTGCATATGATGTACCCTTACACATCTATGTATGTGTGTTTTCAGGTCACAGGTGAGGTGGGCATCATAGAGAGTATCTCTCTAAAGAACTTCATGTGTCACTCCTTTCTTGGTCCCATTGTGTTTGGTCCAAATGTCAACGTTGTCGTAGGAAACAATGGAAGTAAGTCCTTCTCTATATTTGTTTGCACCACGCCAACTTTTGCCGCATTTTTCAAAACTGTGGTGAGAGTAGCCAGTGCTGAAACAGGGTTTTTTTTATAACCCTTTAAAAAAGGGTACTCCACAGTCTGAACCAATAGAGGGCCACAGACCCCAGATTAAGGAGCATAGAAGCTATACCCAAAGATTACTAGTCTTATGACTTATTTAGTAAAGACCCAGAAAAACGTTTGCAATATTTATCACAAGTACATTTAAAGAACACTTTATATTATTATGTACAAAACATCTAAGTTTTAATTTTTGGTCTAAGTGGAATGCTGTAAATAGTTTGCATGTATGATATTGTATTTATTACATAATGTTGTTGAATATCTGTATCTGCCATGTAATACCCAGTGAAGCTGAAATGACAATACATTTGAAAGGCTAAGTTGTAGATAGGTTGGTTGTTCAGAACAGTTGCTCACCAATAGACCCTCTGTGGTGAATGGGTGCCGTCAGAATGAGACAGTCCAAACAGCTTCTTAAAAACATCACAGAAGGTAGATTACAAAGAAATGATTTTTTCAAATATTTATAAAATTCAAAGCTGATTTATTAGCATCATAACTCCAGTCACACAATCCTTCAGAAATCATTCAAATGGTCTGATTTGCTGTTAAAAACAGCTGAGTAGATTTTTTTCATGTTTCTTTGATGAATAGAAAGTTGAGAAGAATATTTGAAATAAAAATCTTTTGTAGCATAACATAATAAATGTCTTTATCATCACTTTTGATTGATTTAAAGCATACTTGCTAAATAAAAGTATTAATTTCTTTCTGTATTTTGGATCAAATAAATGCAGGGTTCTTTAAAAAACATTAACAATCTTACAAAGAAGAAAACAACATATCAAGAGACAGTTTTGTGACAGTTGTCATTGCTTGTTGTCAATGCTGGCAACATTTTTATGTGTTTTATTTGTTTTCATGTGTATTTGTGTGTTAGGTGGAAAAAGTGCCATACTGACAGCTCTGATTGTAGCCCTGGGTGGTAAAGCGCTCACCACTAACAGAGGCTCCTCATTCAAAGAGTTTGTTAAGGAAGGAGAGAGGTATAACACACCTATTCAGTTTTCTCTGCATGTGTTCACAGTCTGTTAATGTCTCTCACACTGTTTTGTGTCTGGATTATTCAGTTCTGCAGATGTGTCCATCACTCTGAGAAACAGGGGTCATGATGCATATAAGCCAGAATTGTTTGGCCAGTCCATCATCGTAGATCTTCATATCTCCAGCGAGGGATTACGGACTTATAAACTAAGAAGTAAAACAGGTATACTTACAAATAGAGAATACATACATTTTACCTTCAGGTACTCGCTTACTTTGGTTGTTTAGAATAGGGCTGTGAGTTAAAGGCATAGACTACCAGTCAAAAGTTTTTAAACAGTAAGATTTTTAATGTTTTTTAGAGTATCTTCTGCCCACCAAGCCTGCATTTATTTGATAGAAATGACAGCAAAAACAGTAAAACGTTGAAGTAGTAGCAGGATTTTTTGATGAATAGAAAGATTCAAAGGTCAGCATTTATCTGAAATAAAAAGCTTTTGTAACATTATACATTATACCATTCAAAAGCTTGGAGTCTTGGAGTTTTATTTTTGGGGGGCAAAGAAATTATAGAAATTAATATTTTTATTTAACAAGGATCCTTTAAATTGATCTAAAAGTGATGATAATAGTCTGGGTTATTTTTATTTTACCTTGCATAGTTTTGTTTGTGGGGTATGAGGATGAAGGCAAGTCACACAATCTGACAGTGGTGATATCTGCCTGCTTTGGTTAGCTTCTACCACATGACAGATGTGTTAACACAAAAAACTGACAATTTAATTTGCCTGTCTCCCAGGTCACTTGGTGTCATCGGAAAAGGAGGAGCTGGTCTGCATTTTGGATCACTTTAACATTCAGGTATGGCTAAAGATGCTATCAAAATGTTTGATAACAAAACTATTTAAATGATCTGTTTTGATTTATCCGCTTGGTTTTTCCATCCTCAGTTGGATAATCCGGTCTGTATCCTAACCCAGGAAATGACTCAACACTTCCTCCACTCCACAGAAGGGGGCGACAAATATAAAGTAAGTCTTTGTGTGTGTTTGTGCATTTGTTTCTCCTATGACAAATACAAATAAAATTTGCTTTGCTGTTTTTCTGTAGTTTTTCATGAAGGCCACTCAGCTTGATCAGATGAAAAAAGTTAACAGCTACACTAGGGAGACCAAGACAATGGCTCAGAACACAGTGGAGAAACACAGGGAGGTGAGTGCTGAAATAATCACATACTGAACTAAAGTTATGTATTAGGTGGAGCAGCTTTGGAAAAAATATCTGATTATATTGCTGAACTAGTTGCTTTTTAAGATTGCAGCGTAGTTCTCTTTCACTCAATGACACTAGGGATGCAGCAATACAGATAGTCCACGATTCAATATGTACTAGGGCTGCAACTAACGATTATTTTAATAATCGATTAATCCGTCGATTATTTTTTCGATTAATCGATGAATCGGATAAAAAAACAAGGGATTTACAACCCTTTATTCAAAAACAACTAAAATCTTTAGAAAGTGCACTAACATGTTGCTCCTTGAACTGTTATAATAATAATAATAAAATAAAAATGGACTAACACAAAAAACATACACATGTATGCTTTACATCTGCCAAATATATAGACTAAATAAACTAAAATTACTATCCGTCAAGACAGCGGCTTGCTGTGGTGTACATGCTGCATTTCCCATCAAGAAGCCTCTCAAATTAAATTCCTCAGTGCGCATTAAAAAAGTCATGTGACTTTGCACGCTGGAACGGGATAACTTGACTAACTTTCTGCTACATTCATTCTGCCATGGCGGTGTTTAGCGTCCTGCCATCAGCAGCGACCATCTGGAAGAGTTCCGCATTCAAATGCACGCAAAACTGGCCTCAAAGCCCCAGCAAAAGTAATTACCATGAATGTGTCAAGGCAAAAATTAAGAAAATATTCGAATTACTTATTAATAAACTAGTATTTTCTGATTCAGTGTTGCAAAGATGAAATTGACGATCCTGCCATCTGCTCATTAATGCCTAATGCATCTTTATGGATTAGCTAATGAAAGAGTTTTGTTTTCGATTTTAATTATTTCGTTTTATAGTAAAATAATAATTTAAAGCTTTCTATAGATATTGTGTTTGTGAGGCAATTACCTGGGTTTCGGTTAATTATTGTGAAGCGCTCCTGTTTAAACCAAAGATATCAAGCGTATTCTGTTTGTTTTCTTTAAGAGCACATTTTGTTGATACTGTTAGTGCACACAAACTAAGGTAGACCCTTTACAGTTCCGGCCCGGGTGGTAAATTATTCTTACCTTTATGAGCAAAAAAGAAATTCCACATTGCACTGGCGTCTCCATGCGCTGCAAAGCGCGCTTCTCCCCGCACAAACTTTGGACTTATATTGATTGAATGATTAAACTAATATTGTGATATGTTTAAGTTTTTTATATCAAAGGATTTTAATTTAAATCGCGATGAATTAAGCAGGCTTTTGATCTGTCTGCCGCTGTTTGCTAGTATAACTTTAAAAAACAAAAACTTGAATTTAACAAACAAAAAGTGTTCCAAATATATCTCTAAATTAACTTTATAAACTAAAGGAACGAAAATAAATGTAATCACTTTGCTATTAAAACCAGCAGCTGTGTAATGAGGAAGAGAAAGAGAAAAAAAGACAGTCGGACTGGAAATTCAGTCGGCCAAAAATTAATGAGCTGTCGGACAATTTTACAAGGAATGTTTGTTTAATAACCTATATAATATTCTTAGGCTACTTTCTTAATTAAATATATTATTTCTTTGATTTATTTTAGCGTTTTTAGGCTGCTTGTTAGCTGACTGAAGTGTAGGCTATATATAAAAAAACAACGTGCCACCGTCACAGCCCTATTCAAAACTGAGACGATTTCACCTCAGCAGAGCTCCTCTTTCTCCTTATGGTTGTGGTATGTTTTGGACACATTATACAGACAGACAGTGTTACAAAAACTATAGAAGTAGTTTTCTCCGTCTCCACTATCCAACGACCCGTACAGCAGCTGTTTTGCGATCGAGCATTGGCTGCTGTGAAAGTACGCTAGCCAAAGTAGGCTTAAATATCAAACATTTTTGATATAAATCGGGGCAGCATATATATATATAATGTAGAAACGGTGCTTTATGCTCAAATGTTCCAGTTTTGCGAATAAGTTAAATTTGCATTTTTGGATGGAAACACAGTTTATGAGGTGCCGAACTCTGCTGGCATCAGTGCGGGAGAGAGACCGAATGTGTCCACTCCGCTCTGCGCTCAATTTTTTTAAATATATATAATAACAACCAAATGTCTCTGCGTCGCGCGACACAACGAATCGATTATGAAATTCGTTGCCAACGCTTTTAGTAATCGATTTTTATCGATTTTATCGATTCGTTGTTGCAGCCCTAATATGTACCATGGTTTTTTAACACAGTTTTCGGTTCATTTCGGTTGTGATAGCTTGCCACATCAGTGTGTTTTTGCAACAAATTAACAGCAAAATACTGTACAAACAAAATTCTGTAAACCTCTGTTAACTGGAAAAAGCATGTATTATTATGTCTGCAAGGACTGTCACGATTCGTCGATACTGGTCAACCATTCGATTTTTAAAACTCTTCAGTTTCATTTTGCCCACGCCGAGTAACTGGCAAAATACCGGAAGTGGTGCATTTCATGGACGACAATCCATGAAACGCATAATTAAGCATAATTGTAAATTCACAAATGCTATGATTCAGTTAAATAAATATATGTGATGCAGGTTTAATAGATGTGTGTCAATTATTTACATGCATGTAGGTTACGTATGTGCGTCTCACAGCAGCTTTGTTCACAGTATGCTGTTCTACAGGAACTGTTATGATTTACATGTGTGGAGTGTCTCAAACTCCATCTCTGCATGTTGCTGTGAGTTTGGGTTTATTATAACGTTCATCTGGGAACACAACATGCATCATTTCATCGGATTTGCAAGGAAAACATTTATAAACTTACGCAAACTCAGGAAAATATCATTATTATTGTGCTAACTGTTCATCGTGATTTCATTTCATTTTGATGTCCACATAAATTACTGTAAAAAAAATGTATACTTACATTTTATCAATACATTCAGTTAGAATAATTAGACTCTGTATGGTCACCATTCAAATTAAATCAGTATCAACAAACTATCTTTCCACTGCACAGGAAAAACTGAACCTGCATCACCTGCAAGTGCCATGTAAATGTATTTACTGTTTAATGAAAATAAGAGGTTCCAAAAAAATGCATTTA
This sequence comes from Garra rufa, assembly GCF_049309525.1. Taxonomy (NCBI): domain Eukaryota; kingdom Metazoa; phylum Chordata; class Actinopteri; order Cypriniformes; family Cyprinidae; genus Garra; species Garra rufa. The sequence goes on from NC_133370.1 coordinate 42,343,198, forward strand.
CACAGTAAAATTACAAATGCATAAATAATGTTATAAGATTATTGTTTTACTTTTTTTAACATCTAAAATGTTGGAAAAATGCAATACTTTTAAATATGAAACCGAACCACCAGTAGGTGGCAGAAAGTGACTTAATAAGTGAGTCATGGATTCAACTATAGACAGATTTAACCAGTTAGTTCATTGACTCACCCAATTCATTGTAAAATGCTGAATCATTCAGTAGTGAAACACCGCTGTGTGTTTCTCTGAGATTTGCGACTGTTCTGTTGTGGCTTCGCTTAGAACTATTTTTGTTAGCAAAAACGGTCAATGATGTGTTTAAAAGGAAAGTAGTTAATATTAACTACAAGTTTATTGAACTACTGTTGTATAAAATCAATGTCACATTTGCAATCATAATGGTGCTTAGTTATTGATGTTTTAATCAGGTTACTTGTCTGGTCGGGCAAGTAAAATTCCTTTTACAAAATCCATACTCGAAATTGGTGCTCTGCATTTAACCCATAAAGGTTCACACACACAGCAGTGAGAAGTGAACAAACACAAAATGGAGCAGTGGGCAGCCATTGCTCCAACACTCGGGGAGCATTTGGGGGTTCGATGTCTTGCTCAAGGGCACCTCAGTCATGGTATTAAAGATGGAATGAATGGCCCTGTGGATCGATGGCCCTACTGCCACCATGGGCCATCGATCCACAACGTTGACATCAGCAAACCGCTCACCCACACGCATACACGCTGTCTGCCATCTGCCCTGTACAGTGAAAGCCAGGATTCAACTGTAAAGAGAGCGCCTCTCCAAAGTGCCAGACGCCATTGAATGTGAGCATTTGTCCACACAAGTCAGTTACGGTGACAAACTGCAGTGAGGTCGAGACCCCAATGAGGTTGACGAGCATGCAGATGAGCTTCACTGATACGGTTTCTGACAGTTTTTCAATGCTTCTGCAAATGCGAGGCTTCTTTAAAGATAAGAATGCAATATGCAAAGTTTTGAACGCTGGACAGCCTATGTTACAAATAATGACTGTTCTGTGTCTAGAGGTTTGAAAAATGACATGAAGGTTCTTAGGTTATTAGTGCAAAAAACGATTGTAAAAACTGTATTAATACTGTAAAAAAAGTATTAATATTCACAATGAGCAGTAGCTACATTTGCTACATAAATTATTAATGTTTGTTAAAAAATACAACCCTTAGTTTATAGTGGCTCATTAAATAACACAGTTACAACTTTTGATTTTAACAATTTGTTATCAAACATTGGAATTACAGTACCTAAGATTAATGAATGTTAAAAAGTATTTGTCATTAACACCACATTTTCTTTATGGGGTTTCTGGAGTAACAGCTGCATTATGTTTAGTGCCATCTGCTGTCAGAGAATGACTTTCATCCAGAGTGCTTGTTTACAACAGAGTACACAAGTGTCTCTGACGCAGCATACAGAGGTGTTGTGCACTGTGACTACTTCATGGAAACCATGCATTTAAAATTCTACTATAAATAATTATTCTCATTATTTTGATGTGCCCACGATAACAATAACGATTGGCCTCTCACAACGTGACATTTATTTAATTAGTTTTTGTAATCATGGCTTTGATGGATTCCGTAACCGTGGCATCCATAATCGTGATCGCAATTAGAAGTTAGATTAATTGTGCAGCTCTATGTTCAGCCAACATTCCGTCTGACATCTGAGGCTGAAACTATTGCATGTCATTAGAATGGAAGATGCTCTGCATGTGTTGCTCTTTTTTTAAAAATAAGCAGGAAAGCATTTCCTCGTATCATCACGTGAAAACATGGGCACACACACAGCAAATTCCAAGATGAATAAAACAAGGAAATTATTTAAATGCAAATCCGTAAAACCGCAATTCACAAGCACATATTGAACCGTGGATGTTTTACCGAATGGTTCGATATTATATTGAGAATTGTGACATCCTTAACTGACATACACTTTCCTCTCTCACAGACTCTACAAGAACTAAAGAGAAAGTACCATGAGAAAGAAGAGATCTATAAAATTCTGGCTTCACTCAATGAAATGCAGCAGAAGTTGGATGTGCTGAAGAATCAGATGGCCTGTGCTCTGGTTAGGAATCACCGCCAACACAACATGAGCTCTGACTGCATGACTCAAAATGAATTAAAAAAATTCCAGAATTTCCTAATCAGATTTTATAGATTTTTGTAATTGTAGTGGTTTTGTTAAAGGTGCCATGGAATGAATTGATACAATATTTTAAATTGTTCTCTGATTTCTACATAGAAGGTACATGGCATAGGAAAGAGCAAAAATTCTCCAGAAATGGTTTTACAGGTCTATTTACAACCCTAGGATTTGTCCCTAGAATAAAATGGTCTGTTTTTACCTTATTCGGAAGGTTCATGAATAATAATGATGAGCTCTGCTCTGATTGGCTGTTTCACAGAGCTTTCATTTTAGTAGCTCACACATGGAGAAAAAATATATATTTATTCACGGAGCTCGAACCGCTATTATGCGGGTAATTGAAGCTGTTTTGAATGCACAATCATTTTACTTTCACTTTTGTGACTGCACATGCTCTGTGTCATGTTATACTACAGCAGTAGTTCTTACCACATATTTGACAAGTTGTTCCTCAATGCTTGTTAGTGATGCTCAGGATGTGTGAATCATTCGCCATCGTCCGCGCAGTCATCTCTCTATTTATGTCAGGCGTCTCAAACTTGCGGCCCGCGGGCCAATTGCAGCCCGCAGGACGATAGTTTGTGGCCCCCGCCTTAATATGAAAGTTTAATGTTACTGCGGCCAGTTTGATATGTATAGCACTTTACAGTGTTGTGTGCGGAGCTGAGCGAACCTACCAATCACGGTGGGGTATATGGCTCTTGGGGGCGGGCTGGGCTTGATGCAAGCAGAGAAATATTTCTCAATGAGTGAAAGTTACAGCAGCATTGCCATGGAGTGTTTTCTTCCATGCCTGACTGGCTGCCTCATTTATATCGGGCACACGCAGACATTTGTCCCAGCACACTTCACAACACTTAAAAAAGTTTTATTAAGTTGCTGCCCAGCGGGACATTATACGACGTAGGCCAATATACAGTATGTTATGTATATACATGTCTATATATATATATATATATATATATATATATATATATATATATATATATATATATATATATATTAGGGCTGCAACAACTACGACAAAAACAATTCTCATTATCGATTAATCGTGTCCGCCCACAGTGCACATACAACTTTAGAGGATCACGTCAAATTAAAGCACCGAATTATGCATTTCTAAAGACAAAATGCATCTAAAAATAGTGGAGGAAACAGACTGAGATGCTGCAGGAGAGTTACGTGATCCAAGCTGCCCATAACATGACAATTCCTTATTTTAAACTTGAAGCTAACTATAGCGTAATGGCTTGCCCTGTGTGGCGCTTTTACAGATCCGTTTGCATCCTCGGCATGAAAACTTTCAGTTTACGGTCATATCCTTATCTGTAAATGTCACAAATTCACAAAAGCATTTCCATTTATGCATAAAAGTCCATTCTGACAGTCTGTGTTAAGTTTAAATCTTTACTGAATGAGCGTGTCAAACTGGAACACAGACAAGGAGTTACTTTAGTTAATTTAGAAATATATTTGGAACATGTTTTATTTGTGAAATTCAAGTTTTTGTTTTTTAAAGTAACGAACAAGCGGCACACGGCAGACAGATCCATTTAGCCTTCACGATTTAAATTAAAATCCATAAATATAAAAGCGCTATGTGAAACTTCATTTTTGTTCATAAAGGTAAGAGTAATAAATTTACTTTAAATTATTTCTTCACTAGGCTACTATAAAACAAAATCATTCAAATCGAAAACAAAACTCTTTCATTAGCTATAGGCCTAATTCATAAAGATGCATTTAGGCATTAAAAGCGCATACAGTGAGCAGATGCCGAGTCACGATCATCAATTTCATCTTTGCGACACTGACTCAGAAAATACTAGTTTATTAATAAATAATTCGAAGAGGAAGCACTGCCAGGTCTCTAGCAGCAAGGAGTAGGCAAGAGAAGCCATGTTCAGAACAACAGTTCATGTTCTTCAATGTTTCATTCATGTTCAGAAATAGGTTAAAGAACTGTTAATACAGACTTTTGAATCTGAATAGAACTTCTGATGATACGGCTATGCAAATTTTGGGGGCGTAACTATTAACGATCGCGACTATTATAATAGTCTGTGTTATGTTGGAATTTGCTTATTTTTCAGTAGTCTTTTGCATACACCAAATTTATATATAAGAAGGAGGAAACAATTGTGTTTAAGACTCACGGTATGTCATATCCATGTACAGAACTGTTATTATTCAACTATGCCAAGGTAAAAACAGTTTTCCGTTCTATGGCACCTTTAAGGTTAAAGAGATTCTATCATTAATTACAATTCTGCACAAATTCTACATTCTCATGTCGTTCCAAATCCGTAAGACCTTCATTCATCTTCAGAACACAAAGTATGAAATTTTCGGTGAAATGCTAAAATGTGTGTCCATATACATCAGGTGGCAGAGGTGGAACAGGATATGAAGACCATGAGAGAACGAATTGCAGCTGAAGAGAAATCCACCAATGACCAGAAGGTGGAAGAGTGGGAGGTGACTAAATATTATCTGTTTCTGTTGTCCAGTATCCAATCCAGTCCGGATGTCAGCTTCTCCTGCCTAAGTAGGCATTTTGGCCAGAATGAGACAGATGTAAATATATCAAAACTTAGTTTTTGATTAGTAATATGTATTGCCAAGAACTTAATTTAGACAACTTTAAACTTAATTTACTTTTAAACGTAATTTTCTCAAATGTTATGTAATGGGTGTGTGTTAAAGGTGGCGCACAAAGACAAAATGCAATGACAAGTCTTTTAGTAATATCTACAACAGGTAAATCCAAACATGAATGGCAGGGAAACAAACACCAAACTAACCTTGAGATCGGACCCTAAACACAGAACTGAAAGCAACTAATAAAGACAGGATAATGATACAAGGACAGGTGATGGTGATTAACTAATAATGACTTAAATAGGACAGGAACAGGAAATTACCAAATATGGGAAACAGAGCGAAAAACCAACACAACAGTCCAAAGGAGTGTGACATTACTCCCCCCCTTCCAAAAGGTGCGTCATCGCACCATATAAAAAGGAATGGATGGACAGAGGGGACTTACTTAAAAAACGGACAAAGGGGCGTAGAGGGATGGAAACAGAAAGTCTGGAGGAGGCTTCGGCGGAGGACGGATACCCAGGAGGAAGATTGTCAACAGGGTCCAGGGCAGATCTGATGGAGGCGACACAAGGGTCCAGACTGGATTAGACGGAGGCCGGAGCCATGGAGGCGACAGAAAGGTCCAGGGTGGATCAGATGGAGGGAGAACACAGAAAGGACCCGTAGCAGGAGGAGCCAGACGAGACCCAGACTGCAGCCATGATGATAGCCCATGGCGGAGTCGATGGAGTCCAAGGCAGAGTCGGAGGGACGAGGGAGCTAGTGGAGTGACAGTGGAGATAAGGGAGCTGAGAACCACTGGGTCGGAGGGACAAGGTGGAGTCGAGGACTCCGAGGCTGGAGGCGCAGATGAGGGATGGGGAGCCCACCCTCAGCGGTGGTGCATTGGGCGGTGCTTTCACACTCCACAGAAACATACACCACCACGTTCAACGTGGCCGGCTCTCGCACCTGGTCGGACTGACTTGGCTCAGGCTCTGTGACGATATTCTGTGCTGTTGCTCCCATTGGTGATGGCTCTGTCGCATTTGCCTCTGGCTCCCCAATCTGCGGTGGGCTCGGGCTCTTGCTCCTCTAGTCGGGGTGGTGGTTGGCTGGGCTCTGGGTCATGCTGAGAGACATCTGCAAGGTGTGGCTGGATGTTGATGTCGCAAACAGCATTCGCTTCGTCTGCTGTAAGTGTGGAATCTCTACCTACAGCACGAAATTGATGTCCAGTGCGGATATTCCTTGGGCATGATGAAGCGGATGTCGTCTTCCAGGCAGATGTCAGGCAGAGGTTCTCGCAGCTGGCAAGACAGCAAGCATAGAGGAACTCCTCCACATATTTCTCCAGACTTCGGCCGTCTTGAAAAATGCATAAAAAATGTTTTAAATCTGACGCACGTTTTTTTCACAAGCTTGCAGAAAAAGGCTTACTAAAACAAAGTTACTGGGTTGTCCTTTATAACGTTTTCTGTGTTGGTAAATGCACTTGGGACCTAATTAAATGGGAAAATAGCTACAGTTATTCGGCCTATGGACATTAATGGGAACTTGGAAGCAGTGCAGATTATTAGGATTTTTTTCCATTATAGCATATTGAGTAAACCTTTAATAACAGTAGTCCATTTGCAAGTACATTACAAACCAAAATTTGCTCTTAGACACAGTAATTTATTTTCTGGAATCAATGCGCAGTGTGAAAGGCCCTTCAGTTGCTTATATTTGCAATCCTGTGTTGCGTGTTTTCTGCCGTAGTTATTTCAATGTGTAGAAAATGCTTAATGAAAATCTAATTACGTTGATTCACAGTAAAGTGCAGTGTGTCTATTTGGGTTTTTCTTGTTTGTAGGGGAAATTTCAGGAGGCCAACAGGACATGTAGAGAGTTGCAGGATCAGCTGGAGGGTGCGGCGGTGCGAATACAGCAGCTGCAGCCACAGTGTGCCAAACTGAAGAACCAAGGACAGACGTGCAGCCGAGTTCACAAAACCGCTGAGGTGCACATTCACATGCATGCACACCACTATAAAGATGGAAATAGAAACTTTGTGCTCAAATTTCAGTGGTAATAGGATTAAGGAGAAATTTCCTTTGCTTTTGTTTTTCAATTTTCAAAAGGATAAAGATCAGTTTAACAAGCAGATCCGAGAACTCAAACACAGGTACTTCAAAAGTGTGGCAAAAGGAAACAGCATTATGCCACATCATCCTTGTATAATTTCCAGCTGTTTTATTATGACTTAACCCCTCTTCTCTGTCCAGCATAAGTCAGTCGAACTCAGCTGACACTCGTGCTCGTGTGGAGAGGACAAATCACATCCAGGCTGACCTGGAAGATCAAAGTTGCCAGGATTGCACTCTGTTTCAGCAGATTGGGAGGTACTGTCGATGCTCAGCCCCTGATCCCTATGCAGGACTTGAGTAAAGTACAAATCCCCCAAAATAATACTTAAGTACAGAAATCAAGTAAAATGACTTAAGTATTTTACACTACTGCCTAGTAATGAGGGTATTCGAAGGAAATTCTTCTTTTATCGTTCATTCGTCATCAACTTCTGCAGAATCTGAATGGGTTTCCCTGCATTGGCTCCCTTCTTCCGACTGCTGTGCATAATCTGTCATGATCTGGGCTGTGGGGTTTCCCTCAGCCACCTGAGAGCGCTGTTTCCCTTCCCTTGCACTGCACTTCCCTGATCGTTCACACCTGTCTTTGATTGTCACTCGTGTCTTCCACAGCTGTTCACTATTATCACAGTCTTTATAATCCCCACTTCCCCCCACGCTGGTGTGTCTGCATTGTCTTAAGTTCTGTCGTGTATTCTGTGTTTCTGAATCCCTGGCCTTCGATCGTGTTCTTGGTTTTGTTTATTTTTGTGTTTTAGTTGAGTAGTTTGTGCCGTGTTGGCCTTTTGTTCTGTTTATTTGTGTTTATTTAATTAAAACTTCACTCACCTCCATCTGGACCCAGACCCCTTCCTTCTTAACGTGACATAATCAAAAAGAGAGCAGGGATAAAGAAGTGATAACACATCGCATCCTTTGCATCTACCTCAGAACGGGGCTGTTGCCCACCTTTTGGAATGCCTTTCTTACCGGGAGGTAGAGATGAGGAGGAGGATTGATTAGCTTCAAACTGATCCATTCTCTGTGATAAACTCTGAATAGTTGCTAGGGTCTGCAGATGAGTGTCTGTGTTATCACCTTCTGTCATTGGAGTTGATGTTGGATGTTTAGTTGTCTCAGCCACAGTCATGATGATCATGCGTGGGCGATTATGACCATGCCTGTCCGATGAACGTTGCCTCTCCCTACCGCACTCAAGTACAGAAGTGCATGCCCTATTAGCACGGTGAATTTGTTCATCTCTAGGTAGATCATAAGCTACGAGTACAGAAGCTCAATATCAGGCCTGATACCGATAACAGCATCGGCGCATCCTAAGCACATCTATATCTTGATTGTCTTGTGTGCGAGTCATTTTTCAACACATTTCTTACATTTTGCAGGGTATTTAAACATTTCTTCTTTGATTCTCCTCTCAGTTCTTAAAATGAACTATTCCTCATATTAAGTTATTTACTTATTAAATTATACTCAGGGCTCGCAAAAACCATAGTATTTCAGCGCTCCTAAAGCGCCCCCTCGTGACAGAGAATGAATTTTTATTTTCACATTTTTTCAGCTGTTTATGGTCAAATGATTGCAATTATCGCCTATGTTTTTATGCAGAAAACACAGATTTGTAAATGTAAAAGAAGTTAATGTGCCCTCTAAAAATCTAAACAATTAAGACAGTAATATATACAGTCATGTACAAAATTATTGGCGCCCTTGGTAAATATGGGCAAAGAAGGCTGTAAAAATAAATCTGCATTCTCTCCTTTAGCTCTTTTAGTCAAAAATTGTGCAAAATTCAAACATTTCATTAAAGTTAAACAATTTAAAGTGAGGTGGAATATAACTTTATGAAAAAAATGTTTTTATCTAATACACCCTGGCCACAATTATTGGCACCCTGAGAAATTCTTATGAGTAAATTATCTCCTAAATATATTTCCATTGAAATTTCCAATTTCTTAGCACACCAAGGTGACTGGAAGCATGATGTTGTCCAGTCATGACGTCTTGGTGCATAGATGAATAAATATTAGTAACACAAAGCCCAAACCAACTTAATCATTCATCACAATGGGTAAAACCAAAGAATATACTTTTGATGTACAGCAAAAGATAGTTGATCTTTACACAATACAAAGTGGCTTTAAGAAAATACTTAAAACATTAAATATTCTCATTTACAACATCAGGGAAATAATTAAGAAGATTTAATGGACTGGAGATGTTAAAAATCTACTTGAAACATGATGTGTGTCAATATTGTCTTAATGTGTGCAGCAAAGAGAACAATTTAAGTGGCCAAATACTCTTCAAAGATCACAGATGAAAAATTGCAGAAATCAGTTGAATTTTAGTGACAGAAAAAAAAAATATAAAAAATAAAGGAAAACTGCACCTCCATCACAACAAGTCATTTCAGACACTGTTCAAGAAACAAATCATCTGCTCTCATGCAAAAACAAACTCCACCATATTAATTTACCATACTGGAACTTCAGCCAGGACTGGCTTTTATTGCCAAATGAAATGAGAATTTTCTTTTTTTTCTTTTTTTTTCTTTTTTTTTTTGGAGCTAGAACACATTAAAGGTTTGGTGCACACAGGGATAAAAAAGTTCCCCATGTCCACATTTAAATATATCACCAGATGTACTTTTTTGTGGACCTAATTTTACACCAAAGGTCCTAGACATCTTGTTCAGATACATGCCATCATGTTTTATATCAAATACCAACAGTTTTAAAAAAAGGTAAAACTGACTTGCTCAGTTAGAAATATTATAATGGGTCATGGTTAGATCTTCCATCACCACATTGATTCAAAACAAACATCAAAATCAACACAAAAACTGGTCACTGAACACAAAATCAAGATTCTGCCATAACCATCCCAATTCCCTGACCTCAATCCTATGGAAATGAGTGGGATAAACTGAAGAAGAGTGAGCACCAACATTTGAAGGATCTAGAGAAATTCTGTATGGAGGAATAGTCTAAAATCACTTGCCATATGTGACCCTGGACCACAAAACCAGTCATAAAGTAAAATTTTACAAAACTGAGATTTTATTGTAAAATTTTACAATAAATAAGCTTTCTATTGATGCATAGATTGTTAGGATAGAACAATATTTGACCGAGATACATCTATTTGAAATCTGGAATCTGAGGGTGCAAAGAAAATCAAAATACTGAGAAAATCACCTTTAAAGTTGTCCAAATTAGGTTCTTAACAATGCATTTTACAAATCAAAAATTACATTTTCATATATTTACAGTAGGAATTTTACAAAAAATCTTCATGGAACATGATCTTTACTTAATTTCCTAATAATTTTTGGCATAAAAGAAAAATCAAAAATTTTGACCTATACAATGTATTTTTGGCTATTGCTACAAATATACCCCACTTAAGACTGGTTTTGTGGTCCAGGGTCACATATATTCTAGGGGTCGACCGATATGTGTTTTTCAGGGCCGATGCCGATACCGATTATTTAAAGCTAAACAGCTTGTATATAACTATTTGGCTTCAAATTATTGTTAGAAATGTTCATGTAATAGCTATAATAGCTATAATAATTTCTCATTAATTATTTTCTGATGGCTAAATCCAATGAGGTGACTATCCAAGTCATCATCTAATGCACATCAATTGATTAGTTTAAAAACGCACAATGTGTAATATAAGTGTTAATAATTTAATTCTTCATTTTAGAAGATGTTAAGAAGACCTTTTCATGAAACTATAACATTAAAGTGCCCCTATTATGCCATTTTAAAGGTAGTTAATATTGTTGTAATAGTCTCTTAAAACAGGTTTACATGTATGCAAGTTCAAAAAACACTTTAGTTTTCTCCAAAATTAGATTTATTTTTACCCCGTTTCTAAATGATTCGTAAACGACTCGTTTGAAGCAGTTCGAAGAATCAGTCTCTCTAAACCCCTCCTTTCCGTGAGCCCTCACTGCTGTGATTGGTCAGATGGTGCAGTCCTTTTGGATTGGTCTACCGCTACAGCGCAAAACGAAACGCCCATTGGCATAACTGAATGACAGCTGCGGAGACCTGTTAATGCATAGAAAAGATAGCCTCGATTTTACCCTATCAATTCGAGCCGGAGTCTGACGATGAAACTGTTGAAGTGTCACATCGACAAGAAACTGTTTTGCAAGCACGACCGGAGCAGGACGTTTCTCAGTGGGTGTCATATGTTAACTGTGGAAAGTGCTTGCAATTTGCTTTTGTAAGCGAACCGGACACATCTCTACGTTGTGAACTTCAACACTGTACAATCCATAACACTGCGTTAAGCCATCGTTTATCATTATCATTACTTAAACTAATAAGGCAGACAGACAGTCAAGCTGCATCAATCACAAGACTTTTTAGACTACATTGCACTCACAGCTGAACAACAGAACTACAGAAACGTAAGTTAGCCGGTTACCAAGACATGTGCGGGGTTGTTACACACCATAACGTACACAAAGACGTATTTTGAACGATCGCTAGAAAATACAATTATTAATCATACTTACAGGTAGAAGTTCAGAGGAGCAAGCCGGTCCAAATAAACTGGGCACTGATCCATTTTTTAAAACCAAGCGTTTGGTGAATCTCGCGTTGTAACGTTACTCCCCAAGATTGGAAAAGCAGTCATCAGTAAAATGACGCGAACACAACACAAGATTGGCATTGGACTGCTGAGGTGTTGAAAAAATTAATGTTAACCACTCATTCTTGATAGTTTCATCTTTCGGAAGGGCATATAAAACAAATTCACTCTCACAGCGCAGGGCGTCTTCTTGACATGATGTAATCCACGTGAAAATGGTAGGCCTACTGTTTGTGGGCGGGCAAGTTGTTCGCGAAATTGAATGTGGGCGGACATTACGCAAATGTGTAGCTCGTGACGTGTGGCCGTTACAGAAAAAAGATTCGAATTGCTGACGACTCGTTTAGGCGAATGTGAGCCGACTCTTTTTTTTGTTAGACAAAAAATTTATTTATAGTGCACTGTCGGCGTCACAACTTTGCAGATAGTTTATGTTCACATACAGCTACATGACACACTACATGAAATATCATATTTGAAAAGGCATAATAGGGGCACTTTAATAGCCTATTATAGGCACACTCAGTTCCATAGCCTAAATGTCTCATTTTTTGTTATCCTAACCTAGGCATTAGTTTTAATTTACAGTACAGTGCAAATGAAGGTATAAAAACATTAATTTATCTTTTAATCAAATAAGTTATATTTTTTGTTTACAAATGAGTTTACTAATAAAAAAAACATGGAAAACATCCGATCAGATTGCGACCCCGACTGCCTCTTCTGTACTATGCGCCTTATAATGCGGTGCGCCTTACAGATCTGGCCATTTAAAATGCGCGCGGGAAGTAAAGTGGTCTCGCGTGACGCCGGTGTATTCCAAGGGAACACGGAAAATACAATGACATTGGAAAGACATGATCAGTAGGGGGCAGTCATGTAACGCACTGGACTGGAGCAGGCTGAAAACATTGCTGCAAACTAAAAGGTACGGTAACCTGGAGGGGACACCTTCGGTTCACTTATGTTTGTCGTGGCCACACATATGAATTCGTGGGAACGTCATATTATTTTTTGTCATTGCCACGAGATATTAATTCCTGAGAAGGTCATATTAGGTCGTGGCCACAAGATCATTTTGTCGAGGTATTGTCGAGGTAACGACATCCTTATGTTTAATGCATAAACAAACCTGCGTGACCATAACCCAGGATTATCAGAGATAGGTTTATTAATATTTTTTATTTTGAGTTAAGAAATGATTAGATTAATTGTTATAGAAATTAATGCAATATTAAGTTATATATTAACAATAGGCAATGCTGTATATGCGAATGTCTGTGCGCGATGTAGACAGCATTCAAAAGTTTATCAAGAATAAATATTACATATAAGTACTTCAAATTAAATAGCCCTGCAAGAAACATTTTATGCA
>NC_133370.1:42356586-42424404 GCF_049309525.1 Garra rufa
ACTCGTATTATCACTTACGCCACTGAAAATGATGCACAATAGCCGTCTTTTGTAATATTTGTAAATATGGCCTATTTGCATTGTGTAAAAGCATTAAATAAAAGGCACCAGACTACAGAAAATGGCATATACTAAAGTATTTATTTTCTGGGGGAGGACCCACCCACATTTATTTTGCTTCCGACGCCCATGCTTGATGATGAAGTATAGTCTATAGGATATAACAAAGTGCTTTTCCAGTCCCGATTCCACAAGGTTTTATTCCGCATCCACCCCACTCCCGCTATATTAACTATATTATTCGCCCTCTGCCCGCTTAGAATAAATTTCTAAGCACCAAAATCGCAAAAACAAATAAAAATAATAATAGTAATAATAATAATTAATTAATTAATTAATTTTTAACTCTATAAAAACTGTAGTTTATATTCATCCTCTCCATTTCTATTTCTCTCTACTCAAATTAATTGTCAGTGTATCTAAAATTGTGTATCTTAGAAAAAGAAAAAGACGAACTACCTCTTAAACATGCATATCTTAATTTGATGTTGCTTTAAAACGCTGAAATATATAATGTATTTTATTCTGAAGGTGAAAGTTGTCGAGTTATTTAACTGCCCGCGGCGCCGTCAGGATCACTTTTTTTCCCCCTTTAATAAAGTGGATACAGCTTACAATACTCGTTCAAGAGTACGGCATTGCTCAAAACTATGCTATTTTACATATTTCTGTTATTTGAGTACAATCACAATGAAAAAACAGATGTGTATGCTATTTGTAAAAAAAAAAAATGTAAACAAGATGCTGGTTTAAGGGCGCATCACAGAAATTGCCTACAATTCTGCATATAGGCTTGCTACTTATTAATTTTATTTTATTTCGTTTTGTTAAATTATTATTCATTAAGAAATTTATATTTTGCATATGGGCATTTTTATTTATTTTACATACAGCTTTTTTGGGGTTTTCTCTGTGCATAAGCTCTGCGGTGTGACGTTCTGATGTTTCTGCTGCATTTTGCTTGTGTACAATTAACCCCTCAAAACGAATTTAGCTGTTATTAATGTGTCACAGCCACGTTTCAATTTAAATTTAAATGTAATTTAACACAATCTGGTCGTTAATAATAACTAAACACGTCGGTTGTCGTTTGAAAAAAAAAAAAACAGAAATTAACATTTCTATTTTCAATGCAGTCTAATAAAAGTTCATCAGGAAAAAAATAAAAGAAAATAATAATAAAACTGCTCCTGCTTATGAATACATTTTTGCTTGATGATGAAGTATCTAAATAGTCTATAGGATATAACAAAGTGCTTTTCCAGTCCCGCTTCCACGAGGTTTTATTCCGCATCCACCCGCTCCGCGCTATATTAAATATATTATTCGCCCGCTGCCCGCTTAGAATAAATTTCTAAGCACCAAAATCGCAAAAATACTGTAGTTTATATTTATCCTTCCCATTTCTATCTGTCTCTACTCAAATTAATTGTCAGTGTATCTAAAATTGTGTATCTTAGAAAAAGAAAAAGACGAACTACCTCTTAAACATGCATATCTTAATTTGATGTTGCTTTAAAACGCTGAAATATATAATGTATTTTATTCTGAAGGTGAAAGTTGTCGAGTTTAACTGCCCGCGGCGCCGTCAGGATCACTTGATTTTTTTCCCCTTAATAAAGTGGATACAGCTTACAATACTCGTTCAAGAGTACGGCATTGCTCAAAACTATGCTATTTTACATATTTCTGTTATTTGTGTACAATCACAATAAAAAACAAAAAAACAAAAAACAGATGTGTAGGCTATTTGTAAAAAAAATAAAATAAAAATGGAAACAAGATGCTGGTTTAAGGGCGCATCACAGAAATTGCCTAAAATTCTGCATACAGGCTTGCTACTTATTAATTTGTTAGATTATTATTCATTCAGAAAAGAAAAACATATATTTCTTATGTGGGCCTATTTTATTTATTATTATAGGTTTATTGGGTTTTTCTCTGTGCATAAGCTCTGCGCGTGAGGTTCTGGTGTTTATGCTGCTTCTTGCTTGTTAATTAATCCCTGAAAACGAATTTAGCGGTTTACGTCAGTTGTCGGTTGGAAAAATAAAATAACCGAAATTAACATTTCTATTTCCGATGCAGTCTAATAAATGTTGGTCAGGAAAACAAAGAAAGAAAACAAAATAACAATACAACTGCACCTGCTTATGAATAGGCTTGGCTATCTTTTTGCTATTGGTTTGAACCATCATTTCAGGAAAGAGGAATCATTGAACTATTACTGGTATTTGTGACCAACGCCCCCTAGAGCTGGCCATGGTGTTTGGCTACAGAATGTTGTTCCTTGCGCCACCTGGTGGATATTATATTAAGTGCAACAACGTTGTAAAAAAATCTAAAAAAGCCGCTGCGGCAGGACGCGTGGCCACGCGTGCCGAATTGCAGGCTGCCGCGTGAAAATAGACGCATTTTTAATGGCCAGATCTGTATATATGAAAACAGTTTTAATATACAGGGATGCAAACGGCGCGCCTTTTGGCGGATGCCGCCTTTTTCACGGCTGTGTGGGGGACATGTGTGAATCGTGCAGATCCGATGAGTTTTTATGGGGGGGGGGGGGGGGGGGGGGGGTGTTTGGAGTGGTTTTGCACTAATTAGTTTGTCCACTAGGCGGCAACACTGGCCCGGGCCAGCCAAAGAAGTAAAGCAAGAGAGCCAAGAACAACAACAATCTACCGGAGACCGCGGCAACATCAATAGACGGCAGATTTAAAAAGCGCTTGTAGGGCTCCAGACTGCGACCAAATTGGTCGCATTTTGTCTGCCGGTGTGGCGAAATTTTGTGAGCTGTCGCACTGGCGCGACCACCGCGTTGTTTAACTCATAAGCGCTGCTATTACTGTTTCATATGAGAAACATAAAACGGCAAACGAAACGAACGAGAAACCGAAGCGCGCCACGTTTGAGCTGCGCAGCGCAGACCGTTTATCAGCTAGGACCACAACACAACACGCTTGTCCGAGCTCAGAACAGCCTTTACTCGAGAACCAAAGTTGATTTCGCGACACTGCACAGTGCTGCAAGATCCAGTGAAAAGTGTTTGAATTCGCCCAGAATGAATTAGGGTTGCTGCAAGATCTAGGGAGAATCATTCAAATTCTGCTCAGAAATCTGTTATAAACAGCGCTGATGTAGGCTATGTCAGACAACCAGAAGTAACACCAACTTAAGCAAAGTCGAATGTTATTACTGTATTCATTTCAGGGTTTGTACAACCTTTGAGAGACAAATTTAAGCACTTTTAAATAGGGGTGGGAAAAAAAATCGATATTGCAATATATTGTTGTGCTCTCTGTCGCAATAAATAATCGATACACTAACGGCCAATATCGATATTTTATTACAACACAAATGATTAATTTACCCGTCGTCAGTGTCACTGTCACTACCCAATATCTACCATTCTGTTTGCGGGGGGCGCTGTTCGAGTAAATAGGCGTAAAGTGGCGGAAGCAGCGGCCAGTGAAGAACACAAGTTATCTTACAACATCAGAGAAGAAGCGCAGAAAAAAAGAGAAGTGAGAAGAATGGCGGAAGATAACGAAAAACAAATCAAAGACGCACCCGCTAGTTGAGCATGCTGATCAGTTACGCCTGTTTCACACATACTCCGTCTGCAGTGCTTATGCGTTGAGTATTTTTTTCCGCTCCCATGTTATCGGATTAGAGCGTTCACACTGCACGCGGTTGCTGTGCAAGTGCATTGAATAATACGTTGTTTATTATACGTTGAGTTTAAACGTGAATATATCTAGAATTGTATTAGTGTACTGTGATAAAAGAGTATCACAATGCTGAAAAAGCACGTTTGTATTTGAAATCAAAATAACGGATAAATGGTGTGTTTGTGGTAAACAGCCGCGGATCAGGAACGGACTGCAAACGTGTCCTGTGTGAAAGCAAAACAAGTCCGTGCTGCTTCTGCATCGCATACGTAACGCACACGGACTGCATACACACTGCAGACGGAGTATGTGTGAAACAGGCGTTAGTGTTCCTCAAGAAGAATATGCATTGATGTGACCACTGTCCAGGTTAACATAAAGCACTTTACAGTAACTTACTACTGACGTTTCAGGTTTACACATGTTAGTTAATGTTCATGTTGTTTTTTAATGTTCAGGCACTTTTATCTGTCTAGCTGTACAGTGTTTACATTTAAGACCAGGAGGCAGTGAGTTATTATGCAAATGCATATTTCTTTGCACAGTGTTGGAAATGTTGGCATTAATAAATGCATAAGATTTCCTTATTATGGGTATTTTTTCTTTTTCAGTCACATATATCGTGATATATCGTTGATGAAATTTCTTCCAATATATTGAATATCGTAGATATCGTGAATCGCGATATTATCGATATCGTGGGCCACATATCGCCACAGAATTGAATCGTGAGTTACCTGTATCGTCCCACCCCTACTTTTAAATGACTTTCATGCTTTTTGCACAACCATTTTCAGCACTTTAAAGCTCTTATGATCCAATTTGAATGTTATTTTGATGGCCAAAATATACTTTGTGGTAAACAAACACTTATGTCAAATTAAAATACATAAAATCACCATTATAACCAGTATATGGCAATAATAATCTGTATAGTTTATGTATATACAATTTATAGTTTATGTGAAGATCATTTTAAAATTACCTAAATTAAAAGTTTTTATATATTTCAGAGCCTATTAAATGTTGAAAATATTGGCTTTCAATTATACTGATGTTGAAATGGACATATGTAAAACTGAGAGAAAATTCATTTAATAGAGACACCAGTAGCAGTACTGATATCAATACTTCATTAATAATAGGCTACTTGGTAAAAAGATGACATTAAACACATATTTAAAATATACTTCATGTTGTTTCTACCTTAATTTGGAGGTTCAGTGTGAAATTGACAATATAAATATATAAATATGCGATTAATCATGATTAATTACAGAAAAATGTCAGATTTTTTTATTTTTATTGATTGAAAGACAGCACTAATGTTAACCTTTTGTAGATGCTGGTGTTGGTAATATTAGTTAATTTTAGTGAATATGCATTTCAGTGTAATTGTATAGTTCTCCCTAGAAAGAGATCAGGACGGCCCCCACCCCCTTGGCCCCCTTTAAATTTTCAGTTCGATAATCCGGCCCTCAAATGAATCTAATTGAATAGCCCTGGTATAGGGTATCCAGACGTCCTGATTATAGATGTCAGGTCGCTTTATGCTACACTGAGGCTAAAATATGCAACTTTTCATTTGCAATGAGAGAATTTGATGAGAGCCAGGCACTTACAGTGCAGAAAGTGGATAAGGGCTGTAAAATTTTTGATGTTACAGAATCTGTGTATTTTCATATAAAGAAGTTTGTATGTGTATAGGGTGAGCCCTGGATGGCAGAGGTTGGTGGCAATGTAATTATATGATATTTGCTGCGGGGGCACGGGCTTCGATAATCTCACTCCTTTTTGACCATACCTCTGTTTGCATCCCTGAATATAGGCCATTCATTGAAGATGCGCCTTATAATCCGGTGCGCCTTATAGTGCGGAAAATACGGTATATGACTGGATTCCGCGATTCTGTCCGTGTTTTCCGCATCCGGGAGATCAAGATAACATTGTTTTTGCACCTTCGCTGTGCAGTTGATTGGTCGGACTCGCGACTCCCAACAAATCAGATGCGCGGTGGGTGGAGACTGCTCTAGGGCACAAAGTGGTGAAAGAGCGCATTTTAAAATTACATTATTTTTTAAAAATAACCGATTCCGATAATCGTAAAAATGCTTAATATCGGCGCCAATAATCGGTCGGGCCGATAATCGGTCGACCCCTAATATATTCTCAAACCTCATCAGGCATGAATGGGGGAAAAATCTGAGCTGTTTTTCATGCAAATGGAAGTTGCAGAAAGTTTTGAATACAAGGGTGCCAATAATTATGGCCAGGGTGTATTAGAGAAAACCATTTATTTCATAATATTATATTCCCCCCACTTAAAATTGTTTATTTTTAATGAAATGTTTGAATTTTGCTGATTTTTTTGACTAAAGATCAACAGGAGAAACAACGCAGATTTATTTTTACAGCCTTCTTTGCCCATATTTTCCAAGGTTGCCAATAATTTTGTCCATGACTGTATGTTTTAAATAAATATAATAAATGATATACACGATTTATCCCTTTTAATGGTATAAAGGCTGAAATTCCATTGTATAAGATATTTTGTTTATGTGTAAACCTGTATCTGAATTATAAATCATGCCATTTTATGGCTTAATATTCTAACGTACTGTCAGAGTTATGTCTGTTTTGTCTTTGGTTTTTCCCATTTGTCTTCCCCCCGTTGATCTGTCATTTGGTTTAGCCCTTCGTCATTGTGATTCCCTGCACCTGTCCTTGTAATTATTAGTCATCTGTGTCACCTGTGTTTGTAATTAGTTTGTCTTTAAGAGTCTGTCTTTGAGTTCAGTTCCCTGTCGGTCTTTAACGTAGTGTATGTGTGTGAAAGTGTTCCTGCCTGTTCCTGCCTTGTTCCTCATTGGAGAATTCTATTCAATATATTGTTAATTGTTAACCTCGTCTATCGTCTCGTCTCGTCCTGCACACACCCCTAACAGAAAGACCGACCAAAACCGTTCACGGCGTCTTCCCCTGCGTTTCTTTTCCGTTTTTTGTATCAGTGTTTGTTTTATTTTTTTCCTTATGGATAACCCTGCCGTCCTCATCATCCTCCTGAAGCAGGGGAACTGCTCTCTCGAGGACCACACCAGAGACTTTATGTTCCTCGCCCCGTTAACGCATTACCCGGACAGCTGCTTGTGCACGTTCTTCCGAAATGGACTTAATAACACCATCAAGGAGCAGCTGTCCGGGAAGGGTCCTCGAGAGAGCCTTGCCGAATACATCGAGTGGGTGCTGGCGTCCTGTGGATCTTCCTGGACTGTCGGCAGCGTCGAGGAGGACGTCAGCCCCACTCATGACCCAGAGAGCAGCCAACCATCACCCCGACACGCAGAGCATGAACCCGAGCGCACCGCGGATGAGGGACTAGAGCCGCAAGCGACAGAGCCAGAGTCCTCTCCGGCTGATCAGGTGCGTGAGCCGGATTCTACATCTGCGACGGTGGATTGCGACGTGGAGCAAGTGAGGGAAATGGAGAGCCCTGCCCACTGCAACACCGCTGGGGGTGAGATGGAAAACTCTGGGGACTTAATCGACTTCTTCTCTGAAGTTTTGGATAATAATTCATATGACTTAATAGACTTTTTCTCTGAGCCACTGACCTGCCTAAACTTCCCTCCCACCCGCCCTCTTCTGTCTGAAACTGCCTGGTACCCGCTGGTTCCGCCCAGCCGTCCTGAGTCCCCGCTGGTTCCGCCCAGCCGTCCTGAGTCCCCGCTGGTTCCGCCCAGCCGTCCGAAGTCTCCCAGGTCATCAGTCAGTCCCCTTGCTCACCCTCAGCCCACCATCTATGCTTGGGCTCGCCGCAGGGATGCCAGCTAACATTGGTGGCATGGCTGGAGGTTCCCTCAGCTCCGCCTCCAGCCTCCGAACCCAGATCTCCACCTCGGCCCTCCGACCCTGCGGTTCCACCACGGCTCTCTACGCCCTCAGCTCCACCGTCGCCCGTCGGCCCACCAGCTCCACCGGGCTCCATCGTCCTTCCGGCTCATGACAATCTTATACTTATCTTATACTCATGTCCTCAGTGCTAATGACAAGACAGGAGTGAACAATCAGGGAAGTGCAGTGCAAGGGGAACAGCGACCTCAGGTGGCTGAGGGAAAGCCCCACAGTCCAGATCATGACAGTACCCCCTCCCCACGGAACGGCTTCCAGACGTTCCACAAGTCTGGAGGGAGGAGGAACGGTGGAAGGCGAATCAGGGGGAGGGATGGCGGGCCAGGTCCGTGCAGCGGAGAACCGTGAGTGGACACCGCCGCCAGAGGAACGTCCGCGGTCACCGCCGCGTCCGGAACAGAGAGCGCGGTCACCGCCGCGTCTTGCACAGAGGCGCTGTCTCCGCGGCGTCCGGAACAGAGAGCGCAGTCACCGCCGCGTCCGGAACAGAGGGCGTGGTCACCGCCGCGTCCCGGAACAGAGAGCGCGGTCACCGCCGCGTCTTGCACAGAGAGCGCTGTCTCCGCCACATCCGGAACAGAGAGCGCGGTCAACGCCGTGCCAGGAACAGAGAGCGCGGTCACCGCCACATCCGGAACTGAGAGCGCGGTCAACGCCGTGCCAGGAACAGAGAGCGCGGTCACTGCCGCGTCCGGAACAGAGAGCGCGGTCACCGCCACATCCGGAACAGAGGGCGCGGCCACCGCCGCATCAGGAACAGAGGGCGCGGTCACCGCCGCGTCCGGAACAGAGGGCGGGGTCACCGCCGCGTCAGGAACAGAGAGCGCGATCACCGGCGTGTCTGGAACAGAGAGAGCGGTCACCGCCGCGCCAGGAACAGAGGGCGCGGTCACCGCCGCTTCAGGGACCGAGATAGTGGACGCCACCGCCTTCCCGCAAAACAGCGTCTCCACCCCCGCCGCAAAGCAGGTGCGCTTCCGTGCAGCCTCGGTGCTACGAGCATCCATCGCCGCCAGGCAGGCGTAGATGAATTCAAAACGAGCGGCCGACGCCGCCTCGAAGGACACCCCCCCCCCGTCTCGGGAACAGAGCGAGTGATCGCCGCCCCCAAGCGGGGGGACGCCGCCTCCTCAAAAAAAAATCCTCCCCGCTGGACCCATCTGTGCTGGCTGCATTCTGTCACGGGGGAAGAGAGGAGATCTGGGTCCAAGTGCAGGGAAGGTAAGTATATATTTAATAAACACAAATAAACAGAACAAAACACAAACAAAAGGCCAACACGGCACAACACAACTTGAATATAATACAAAATAAACAGAACTGAAAACACGGTCAAGAGCAGGATCCAGGAACACACAGACTAGAAGACACACGAAGACAATGCAGCCAGAATGATGAGTGGGAATTGAGAGTTCTTATAGTCCGGATAATAGTGAGCAGGTGTGAGTGTAATCAGTGCTAATGACAAGACAGGAGTGAACAATCAGGGAAGTGCAGTGCAAGGGGAACAGCGACCTCAGGTGGCTGAGGGAAAACCCCACAGCCCAGATCATGACAATTTGTTTATTGAAAACATTTTTGATTGACATTTACCCCCAGTTTCACAGACAAGGTTTAAGGCTATTCCTAGATTAAATGTAAATCTGAGCTGTTTCAACTGAAAGAAACTTGGACTGACTGATCTTAAAATATATCAGTGCCTTTGTTTTGTCTCCGGATGCACACCAGTTATAAAAATTACTTAAATGTCCTAATTGAACTGGTTTAGGCTAAGCCCCATCTACAAAACCGGGCATTAGACTCCTATCTGATTTTCTATATTAAAAAAAAAAAAGAAAGTATTTTTTTATTTGGGCTAGTTAAATTATTTTCGGGCTACCAAAATCTGAAGAGTACCTGCCCGAAGGGCTACCAGAGATTTTGAAATTTTGCGAGCCCTGATACTATGCTACCATGCTATTAAATTATACAGTTATACTAATTATGCCATGGTAATAACATATAAATATGGTAATCAGATAATGTACCATGGAACTGCCACAATACCATGTAGTAACATAGTTTATGATGCGGGTGAGGTTTATATTTTATGATGTTATAATTGTGACGTTGTTGGTCACTGAATCTTCTAGGCAGTTCCGTGAGGTGATGGAGAATTTCAATAAGGTAGACAAACAGGTCAGTGGTCTGGAGGCTTTCCTCCACGGGTTAACAAAAGTCATGAAAACCAGACACTACGTCTACAATGAATTTAGCGTGTTTACCTCTCGTCTTTATTGTCTCAAAATTAACAGCCTTTGTTTGCTTTTGATATTTTAATTTCTTTTAAAGATAAATCACTGTATGAGTTTTACTGATTTATTTTTCTGTGTAGACAAATTTAATTTTAGACAAGATAACACAGGTAAATAGGGTGTTAAAAAAAACTAAGAAATGTAACTAAACAGTCATGGCCAAAAGTTTTGAGAATGACACAAATATTAGTTTTCACAAAGTTTGCTGCTAAACTGCTTTTAGATCTTTGTTTCAGTTGTTTCTGTGATGTACTGAAATATAATTACAAGCACTTCATACGTTTCAAAGGCTTTTTTATCACTTACGTCCCTTTAAATAACCAAGCAGTCCTACCTTCACTTATCTCTGATTTTCAGTATCCCCCCTTTTTATTTTCTCTTCACCTCCAACTAGTGGGGAGCGCTATTGGGTTCGGGCCAAATGCCGAGCTCGGACCCCTCTCCCTGGGCAGGGGGAGTGCCCTGGGCTCGGGAATGACTACCGAGCTCGGAGCCCTCTCCCGGACAGCACGCCAAACACGCTTAACTTTTACGCCGTTTATTATATGTAAGAGCGAACTCGTGAATTACATGACATTTATGCAAAGAGTCATTATTTGCAGTGTTGGTCCTTCTTTTTCAGGACCTCTGCAATTCGACTGGGCATGCTCTCAATCAACTTCTGGACCAAATCCTGACTGATAGCAACCCATTCTTTCATAATCATTTCTTGGAGTTTGTCAGAATTAGTGGGTTTTTGTTTGTCCACCCGCCTCTTGAGGATTGACCACAAGTTCTCAATGGGATTAAGATCTGGGGAGTTTCCAGGCCATGGACCCAAAATTTCAACGTTTTGGTCCCCGAGCCACTTAGTTATCACTTTTGCCTTTTGGCACGGTGCTCCATCGTGCTGGAAATGCATTGTTCTTCACCAAACTGTTGTTGGATTGTTGGAAGAAGTTGCTGTTGGAGAGTGTTTTGGTACCATTCTTTATTCATGGCTGTGTTTTTGGGCAAAATTGTGAGTGAGCCCACTCCTGATGCTTTACTGTTGGCATGACACAGGACTGATGGTAGCGCTCACCTTTTCTTCTCCGGACAAGCCTTTTTCCAGATGCCCCAAACAATCGTAAAGAGGCTTCATAGGAGAATATGACTTTGCCCCAGTCCTCAGCAGTCCAATCGCCATACTTTTTGCAGAAGATCAATCTGTCCCTGATGGGTTTTTTTTTTTTTTTTTTTTGGAGAGAAGTGGCTTCTTTGCTGCCCTTCTTGACACCAGGCCATCTTCCAAAAGTCTTGGCCTCACTGTGCGTGCAGATGCGCTCACACCTGCCTGCTGCCATTCCTGAGCAAGCTCTGCACTGGTGGCACTCCGATCCCGCAGCTGAATCCTCTTTAGGAGACGATCCTGTCTCTTGCTGGACTTTCTTGGACGCCCTGAAGCCTTCTTAACAAGAATTGAACCTCTTTCCTTGAAGTTCTTGATGATCCTATAAATTGTTGATTTAGGTGCAATCTTAGTAGCCACAATATCCTTGCCTGTGAAGCCATTTTTATGCAACGCAATGATGGCTGCACGCGTTTCTTTGCAGGTCACCATGGTTAACAATGGAAGAACAATGATTTCAAGCATCACCCTCCTTTTAACATGTCAAGTCTGCCATTCTAACCCAATCAGCCTGACATAATAATCTCCAGCCTTGTGCTCGTCAAAATTCTCACCTGAGTTAACAAGACGATTACTGAAATGATCTCAGCAGGTCCTTTAATAACAGCAATGAAATGCAGTGGAAAGTTTTTTTCGGGATTAAGTTAATTTTCATGGCAAAGAAGGACTATGCAATTCATCTGATCACTCTTCATAACATTCTGGAGTATATGCAAATTGCTATTATAAAAACTTAAGCAGCAACTTTTCCAATTTCCAATATTTATGTAATTCTCAAAACTTTTGGCCACGACTGTACTTCCTCAGTTGATTGATTACATTAAGAATTGATTTTTTGTTTGTATTACTTTTTTTTTTTTTTTTTTTTTTTTTTGAATGTTTAAAAGTGCAAATGGGGCATTATTTAATTAAATGTACAACAATTTGCATATATTTCCAGAACAGCAATCTGAACATCGTATAAACCAAGTTCAAAATTCATGTTTCATGTTGCTGACATAATAGAGTTAAAACATTTTTACAGGGATTTTGGATCTCTTTTTATCACTCCATAAATCTGAAAATATTGTATCGTACATCAGCCAGAAAAAAAAGATGCACATAAAGTTCAGCAAAATAAAGACTTAAAGCCCAAAATATTAAAAACTTGACGAGTGCCGAAAAAAATACTTTTGCCTTTATTGCCTTCCTTTAACAGCAAGTTGCCCTGGGATATATCAAAGGGCTAGTCTATTTTGAGCGCAAATTTTAGGTTCTTGATGATGATGTAGATCAGGGGTCCCCAAACTAAGGCCCGGGGGCCGAATGCGGCCCGCCCCCACATTTGGACTGGCCCTTTGAAAAATGCCAGAGATATATTTTGAAAATGTAATTTTAAATATGTTTTACTTATATCATGTCGGTATTTGATAATAAAGGTTGGCTTTCAAACTAAAATTTCCCTTAGTTATTAACATAGCTTAATTATTTGTTAAATTCACCAACAGAATGGTACATTGCCATAATGTGTCATCGCGATCGAACAGGTGAGCCATCTAGAAAATTCAGAGCGATGACAAATTGACTCAATGGCATTTGAGGTGAAACTAGCACTGCTTGTGGGACAAGTGCAAAAGCAAGAACTCACTCATCTCCCAGTTACCCAAAGTTTTTCAGCTGAGAACCAGTGGCCCCATTCCTAGTTGAAAAGTCTGTGGAAGCACTGAAAATGCTGAAGGCGGAATTTGACGTGTGATTCAAAAAACACAGTGGACCAACACCAGCAGATGACACTACATCCCAAATCATCACAGACTGTGGAAAATTAACACTGGACTTCAAGCAACTTGGGCTATGAGCTTCTCCACCCTTCCTCCAGACTCTAGGACCTTGGTTTCCAAATAAAATACAAAACTTGCTCTCATCTGAAAAGAGGACTTTGGACCACTGCGCAACAGTGCATTTCTTCTTCTCCTTAGCCCAGGTATGATGCCTCTGATGTTGTCTGTGGTTCAGGAGTGGCTTAACAAGAGGAATACAACAACTGTAGCCAAATTCCTTGACATGTCTGTGTGTGGTGGCTCTTGATGCCTTGACCCCCAGCCTCAGTCCATTGCTTATGAAGTTCACCCAAATTCTTGAATCGATTTTGCTTGACAAGCCTGTCAAGGATGTGGTTCTCTCGGTTGGTTGTGCATCTTTTTCTTCCATACTTTTTTCTTCAACTCAACTTTTTCTTAACATGCTTAGATGCAGCACTCTGTGAACAGCCAGCTTCATTGGCAATCAATGTTTGTGGCTTACCCTCCTTGTGAAGGGTGTCAATGATTGTCTTCTGGACAACTATCAGATCAGCAGTCTTCCCCATGATTGTGTAGCATAGTGAACCAGACTAAGAGACCATTTTGACAGCTCAGGAAACCTTTGCAGTTTTGAGTTGATTAGCTGATTGGCATGTCACCTTAATCTAATTTGTTGAGATAGCAAATTGGTGGGTTTTTGTTAAATGTGAGCCAAATCATCACAAGAACATTAAAAGAACCAAAGACTTAAACTACTTCACTCTGTGTGCATTAAATGTATTTAATAGACAAGTTTTACAATTTGAGTTGAATTACTGAAATAAATGAACTTTTCCATGACATTCTAATTTACTGAGAAGCACCTGTATATCTTTTGAAAAGGAATGATCATTTGTCTGTCTGGTGCATACAAAAATAATAAACTATTCTAGCTTTAAAAGGTATAATAAATACAGGTAAAATCATAATAAAATAATAATAGTAGTCAGTCCAGTCCATGGAATTTTCTTTTATAAACTGACCCGGCCCCCCATTAAAGAAAAGAAAATTATGTGGCCCGCTCAGAAAAAAGTTTGGGGACCCCTGATGTAGATTGTGTTTCTGTGTGTTTCCAGTTATTTGTCTATACGCTGTAAGTACTACTTTGAGTCCATGCTGTCTCAGAGAGGATACACTGGGAAGATAACCTTTGACCACAAGAAAGAGACTCTCTCCATGTCGGTAAGACTTTGCATGATGATAAAAATCATTGATGTGGTTATTTTCTTAAAGAATTAACACTCAAGAAATGTCTTTGGGGTCAGGATTTTACTATATGTGCATTAACTGTAACCTCTTAAAGTTACAATAGTTTCCCATGATGATGGTCATCTAACTATTCCTCAGGTTCAGCCAGGAGAGAGTGGTAAGGCCGCTCTGAGTGACATGCGTTTACTATCTAGAGGAGAGCGCTGGTTTTCTAACGTGTGCTTCCTCCTGTCACTGTGGGCCTTAGCTGAAGCGCCGTTCCGTGCCTTGGATGCCTTTGATGTGGATATGGTAAGGAATATGGGCTGTCAAGTCGATCCAATTTTTTTATTTAATTAATTACACTATGTGTCGATTAATTAATCTAAATAATCGCAAAATCAATTTGACTGTGAAAACACCCAGAAAAGATCATTTAAATCTATTTTTGTGTAAATGAGAAAGTATCAAGTAGGCATTACAAATTGTAGCTTTCGAAAGAACACTTTTTTTTTTATTCAACATAAAATTTATTACACATAAATGTTTAGGCTGCAACGGCCTAACATAAACTATGGAACATAAAAGAAGGTAATTTGAGAAATCAAATCAGCTTTGTTATCAACAATCTTCAAAATGCCTTCTTGTTTGTTCCAGAAAAGAAAGGTTTGAAATGACACGAGGGTGAGTAAATAATGACAGAATTTTACATGGACATGGCTATTGTGTTTTCCAGTCGGGCTACCAAAATGTTTCACCGGACTTCCCAACGGACCATCTTAAAGTAGAGGGCTTCTGCGGGTCGTAAAAAACTCCTCAATTTAGTTGTATCAAATTTAAGGCCACAAGTTTTAAATATGTTAAATAGTATAAGAAAAGGCTTAATTATAATTTTAAGAGGTCTTACATTTGGGGACGGAAAGACGAGAATCGTGATAGGGCTGGATTAAACTTCAAAAGGCAATGTTGTCACTGAAAAATATGCACGCTGCATGTTTCAAAGTCAAAACGCGGCACGGATGTCTTTATATGAATGTATCTGAAGTAGGGATGGGAAGATTCCCCGATTCGCTCGGTGCATCGGTTTAAAAAGTTAACGATGCGATGCATCGGTTTAAAAAGTGCGCATCGGATTGGCATTTGTATCGCGATGCATCATTTCTAACATATCTGCATCGGTAAATCCCGATTTATTTCTTTATAATTATTAGTAGATATACAATACTTTTATTATTTAGAAAGTGGAAAATATTGTTAGATTGTTTTCTCCCCTCTGAACTGTTTCTCAAGCACGTCTCCCTTCACTGCTATGTGAACGACGTAGCCTATCACAACACTACAGAGACCTGGGCGTGTCCAGAAAGTCACATAGAGCAGGGATTCTCAACCGGTGGCCCGCGAGATGGCTTAAAGTTAATTAAAATTTTATCCTAAAATGGTCAAAGCACGGCCTCTTTCGTGTTCTGTGATTGATTGCTTTGGACTCGGCGCAGCAAGCCTCATCGCACTGTTAAATACAGACAGAATGGTGGCTCAAAACTTTCAACCGCGGCACGCAAACATTATCAGAGACCTGCAAGGGACTGATTTTTTAGACCCGCTCCTGCAGAAATGTATGTTATTTTGTCCCACTCCCACCAGCAAAAGCCCACATAAAAGTAACCTATACCCCCGCGGAAAAACGGGTCTCTACTTCATCTCTTGACTGCATGAAAGAAACCCTCGCACTAATGTAAAAGTAAAGACGATCAGAGTAATAGTAACAATGACACTCTTGCATATCGAGTCTAGGCACGCATAAGTCCGCTGTTGATTCATTAACTAGTCATGCTTTCGGAGCTCTGATCCATAGTATTTTTGTGTGAAATTTCAAAATATTTGCATAGTTGTCAAAATGAATGTCTTGTGAGTGTTTTATAATGGATGCTCACCCATAGAGGTGGATCTTGTAAGGGCCAGTTGTGTTTATGCACATATGAGCACCAGCATCAACAGATATAGTATGTATTTGCTGTATTTTTCATTTGTATGTTCATTTTATAATGGATACAAACAGTAGCTATTCGGTCAGTCCAGTTCAAATGGACAGGTTTAGTGAGTGGTATTTTGGCATCTCCCTGTTGTTCTGTTTGGCAGGTTCACTTACTTTAGAAAAAGTACTCTGTAGTTGTTTAGAATGTTTGAATTAAAGAATTCAGGAGCTTCAAATCTGTCTATATATATATATACACACACACACACACACATATATATATATATATATATATATATATATATATATATATATATGTACATAATCAAAAAGACTTGGTTTTACTTGGTTAATAAATAATCAAACTCATTCAATGGCACTGCATCCTCTTTAACATCATCACATAAACTTGATCTAATTAGTTAGTGCTGAATTATCGCATCGTATCGTGATATGGGTGTGAATCGTATCGTATTGCGTCGCAATATATCACAAATGTATCGTTGATATATCGGATCGGATACTTTGTATCGAGATGCGTATCGGATCGGCATTATACCTCAGATGCCCAATCCTAATCTGAAGGGATCCGACTGTCCTCAGAAACGTGTCGTTGGCATTTTCATTTCATCAGCTTTCTGACCCCTTGCAGGTAAATCTTGAGTTACAGCTCAGGCATTTGTCTGAAGGGGATAACATCACCAACAGCCATCACTGATGTCTCAGGGGCAATTCTTTTAAGCTTAAGGGAATTGGTATTTAGTGCTCGCCTTGTTTAGCATGCACTCCCCTCAGTATGGCAGCGTGGGTATACCATTCCCCAAAGAACCCCCTAGAGGACACAGTTCGATGTTCCCTAGAAAGGGAACGTCTCAGGTTACGTATGTAACCATGATTCCCTGAGATGAGGAATGAGACACTGCGTCCTCTAGGGTCTTCGCCATGTTTCGGATGTAAGCTTCAGACGAAGAAGCGAATGTTGTGTTCTGCCAGTGTCCTTTTATACTATAGTCACACCAGTAGTGACGGACTGACAGCGACTGGTCATGCCGGAAGTGACGTCATTGGCTGTCGCCAGCCAATGCTATTGTTTTTGTATGTAGGCTTCAGACACACTGACGGTGTTCCCCAAAGCGCCCCCTAGAGGACGCAGTGTCTCGTTCCCTAGGTCCATAACCTGACAGTAATATTTTTATTGTTTTTTAAAGAAGTGCATTAAAAACAGTAACATTTTAAAATATTTTTACTACTTAATGTAACTGATTTCTGTTTGAAATATATTTTAAAATGTAATTTATTCCTGTGATTTCAAAGCTGAATTTTTACCATCATTACTCCAGTCACACAATACTTCCGAAATTATGGTAATATTCTTAATTGCTGTTCAAAAAACATTTATTGTTAATATTATTATGTTGAAGACAGCTGAGTACTTTTTTTTTTTCTTCTTCTTTGGTAATTAGAAAAACAGCATTTATCTGAAATAGAAATCTTTTGTAAGTAACATTATAAGTGTCTTTATCATCATGTGATATCATCAGTTTAAAGCATCCTTTCTAAATAAAAGTATTCATTTCTATAATTTCTTTACCAAAAAATCATACTAACTCCAAGCTTTGGTATAGTGTATGGTATAGTGTGTATAATTTTACTAAACCTTTTTATTTCATGTAAATGCTGATCTTTGGATCTTTCTATTCATCAAAGAATCCTGAATGGACTCTACAGTTTTAAATATTGATAATAATAATAATTATAAATGTTTCTTGAACAGCAAATCAGCATATTAGAATGATTTCTGAATGACATGTGACACTGAAGACCGAAGTAATGATGCTGAAAATTCAGCATTGATCACAAGAATAGATTACATTAAAATATATTCAAATAAAAAAGTTACTGCAAATTGTAATAATATTTTACACTATTGCGTTTTTTTTTTTGTATTTATAATTAAGTAAATTCAGCCTTGGTGAAAATAAGACACTTCTTGAAAAAAAACTTAAAAAAAAAAAACTTACCAATCCCATTCTTTTGAATATATACTGTAATCCTGTTTTTAGCACAGAAGTAAATGAACAAAACAAAACAAAAAATCTCAGGGATATAGTTTAGTTTTTCAGGATTTTGTTGTCTTTACTGTTGTTTTTATATTTTGGGTGCTGTAACTGGTCACCATTTTTTCACAGTTTTTCACAGTTCACAGTTTACTTTTTATAGTTCATTTAAATGGTTGAATGTTGACATACATTTTTACAAATACAGAAATTAATGTAGCCTCTCAATTTAATATGTGGCCATTCAGCAGGCATTCATAATAATTATACTATATAAAAATGTGTATAGTAGTTTTGGAAACTGCTGCCACACTGCTTGATATATCATGTTGAGTAGCCAATAACATGTTGTGTTAATACAATTTGTGTACATTTGTTATGATTACTGATGAGAATCAGATGACTGGAGAAGAGCATGCAGTCACTGTATTGTGTGTTTGCTCTTTCAGGACATGGTGAACCGGAGGATCTCCATAGACATGATGCTAAAGATCGCTGCCAGTCAGCGCTACAGACAGTTTATTTTCCTCACGCCACAGAGCATGAGGTAAACTGCTTCTCTGGTGTCAAAATATGTAAAAGTAGTTAGATTATGAGACATGATTGTGTTATTGCCTTATTTTTACAATTTCTAACACTAATGTTTTAGTAAAAATGTAATCTCCTGCTTTTCTTTTCCCAGTTCCCTTCCAGTTAACAACCTTGTCCGGATCCTCCGTCTGAAAGACCCTGACCGTAGCCAATCTGCTCTTCCTTTCACTCAGAGAAACCCGGAATAATGCTGCTGTCCACTGAACATCATCTTACGTGTTTGTGGCAAATCAAGTCACTGCAGACAAAGTACTATTAATGACAGCTGCACTTTTAATTTAGTTACTTAAACCCAAACTTTGCAGGTTCAGTTTTGTTCTGCACTTACAATTTTTCTAACATAAAAGTTTTTGTTTTATAAATATGAACACTATTACAATATAATTTGCATTAATACTTGGTTGATTAAACCTGTTGAACAAGTCATTTAATGGTCAGTTATCACTTGTTGTTTTTATTTCTTTTTTCAGTCTTACATTGTTTATTTTTAGTACTGAACTAATTAAAAAAGACATAAAAAATGTTTCTAGTATAACAATAAAATATTTGGCACGATTTTGTTCATTCATGCATTTATCAAAAATGAATGGTGTTGTATTACTGGTGTAACAGTATGGAAAAAATCATAAGTCTGATTCGATTGAAAGAAATCACGTGAGATATGAGAGAGAACCATATTTCCATTTCTGTTTTTATGTTTGCAGCAAGTTATGCATCCACAGTTTTTTTTTTTTTAGTGATAGTTGTTCATGAGTCCCTTGTTTGTCCTGAACAGTTAAACTGCCCGCTGTTCTTCAGAAAAATCCTTTAGGTCCAATTGGATATGCGCCTAATAGCACACATTTATTTACGTTGAATGATTAATCTAATATTTTGATATATGTTTGTGATAGGACAAACAAGGGACTCATGAACAACTATCACTAAACAAAAAAAAAACACACAGCTGGGATCATTGAAGTATAAACACATTATTAAGAATCAACTGTAGTAAACTTTTGAATGGGGACATTTTTTTACATTTAACTATTATTTTCTCTTGTGGACTATATGTAAATGTCTTTTATGTTAAACATCTTATTCAGGTCGGTACTAAATAAAAAATATGCATTTTGTATGATCTTTCTTATTTTGGTAAAATAATTAACATTTTGCAAGGCGTATGTGAACTTTTGACCCAAACTGTAAATGAAATAATATTACATAAATCACTGCATGGTTAAGAAAGCAAGACAAAAATCAAGCATTATTAGTTTAATGAGTTTAATGAAACACCACAGACCACAAGTGACTTTATCATTTCTGAGGTTTCTATTAGACCTGACTAGAGTTGATCTGTGACTGTACTGCAGCCCTAAAATTGCGATGTTTAGGAAGTACTTTGGTTCCTCTTTCAGTAAAGTGACATTCTGTGCAAACCAGTCAGTTTTTGTGAAGTCGCTATGCTGACAGTCTGCATAGCCACTGCATAGGAACTGACTGGCTGTGTTTTTAATCTGGAGCAGAATTATAATAAAATTATCATAAATTCAGAATTATACTAAATTATATCAAATATACAGTCAAGCCTGAAATTATTCATACCCCTGGCAAATTCTGACTTAAAGTTACTTTTATTCAACAAGCAATAATTTTTTGGACTGGAAATGACAGGCTTCTCCCAGAAGATAATAAGACGATGTTCAAGAGGCATCATTGTGGAAAAAAAATATTACTCATCTTTTATTTACATTTGAACAAAAAGTGGCATGTCCAGAATTATTCATACCCTTCTCAATAATCAATAGAAAAGTCTTTATTGGCTATTACAGCAATCAAACGTTTCCTATAATTGCTGACCAGCTTTTTGCATGTCTCCATTGGTATTTTTGCCCATTCATCTTTAGCGATGAGCTCCAACTCTTTCAGGTTGGAGGGTCTCCTTGCCATCACCCTGATCTTTAGCTCCCTTCACAGATTCTCAATTGGATTTAAGTCAGGACTCTGGCTGGGCCACTGCGAAACGTTAATGTTTTGATCTGTTAACCATTTCTTCACCACTTTTGCTGTGTGTTTTGGGTCGTTGTTGTGCTGAAATGTCCACTGGTGCCCAAGTTTCTCTGCAGACTGCCTGATGTTGTTGTTGAGAATTTTGATGTATTGCTCCTTTTTCATGGTGCCGTTTACTGTGATTAGGTTCCCTGCTCCACCGGCTGAAAAACACCCCCAAAACATTAGGTTCCCACCACCATGTTCGACAGTGAGGATGGTGTTCTTAGGGTTTAATGCTTCTCCTTTTTTTACGCCAAATGAAGGCTACATCATTGTGGCCAAACAATTCAATTTTTGTTTCATCTGACCATAAAACACAAGACCAGAAGTCTTTTTCTTTGTCCATATGAGCTTTTGTGTGCCTTATCTGGAGAAGTGGTGTCCTCCTTGGTCTGCGTCCGTGGAACCCAGTGGTGTGCAGTGTCCGTTGGACTGTCTGCCTTGAGATGTTGCCACCAGCAAAGCCCAGATTCATCAGGATGGCCTTGGTGGTGATCCTTGGATTCTTTTTTACCTCTCTCACTATCCTCCTGGCCAGCACAGGTGTCACTTTTGGCTTCTGACCACGTCCTCTGAGATTTTTCACTGTACGGAACGTCTTGTATTTTTTAATAATACTTTGCACTGTAGCCACTGGAACTTCATAACACTTAGATATGGTCTTATAGCCCTTTCCTGACTTGTGAGCAGCCACAATGCATAGCCGCAGGTCCTCAGTGAGCTCCTTTGTCTTAGCTACGACTGTCCACAAACCAACAGCAGAAAGCTTCTGTTTTTCACCTGTTGAGTTGATTAAAACAGCTGTTCCCAGTAAATCAGGGTAATTAGGATGCTTTAGAACAGCTTGGACTATTTGGAATGGTATAGAACTTTGGATTTCCTCATAGACTGTGACAGTTTGCAAAGGGTGTGAATAATTTTGGACATGCCACGTTTTGTTCAAATGTGAATAAAAGATATTTTTTTTCCACAATGATGCCTCTTGTACATCGTCTTATTTTTTGGGAGAAGCCTGTGTCATTTCCGGTCATAAAAAAAAAACTTGCTGGTTAATTAAAAGTAACTTTAAGTCAAAATTTGCCAGGGGTTTGAATAATTTTGGGCTTGACTGTATGTATTAAATTATTTCGTTAAAATAGTCAGTTTAAAGTTGGCTAAGGTTCTCTTCAGTTTAACCTATGTTATAAGTAAAAGATACTGTACAAATCCCTGTCCAGAACCAAAATTAATGCTAATGTTTTAATTTAAACATCAATATATGCAAACCTCATGCTGATCAAAGGATTGGTTTAAAATAAAATGTGGTCAATAGCGTCACCTGGTGGAGTGAGATTAGTTTGACAGGCACTTAAATGAAAAGCTACAAAAAATGCATTTAATTTATACATATATTTTTCAGTTCATTTTGACAGTTTATATTATATTATATTATATTATATTATATTATATTATCAACTCATAAAATCTTCTGACATACCAAACGTTCTGCAAAGAGACGTGGGTGTTGTGTAAATTAATAATCAAATGCTAAATTGTGATGCTAGCTTACTACAGTACTTTTTATGCATTTAATTAAAATATTAGTTATATAATGTGATTATTGAGCTTTATTTATTCATATAAATTAATTTTATAATGGGTATTAAAACCAAATGGTCTATAAAATTACAGTGATTAATCGTTATTTAAAAAATGCGATTTAGTGGATCGTTTTAATATGCAGACAAACAAATTGAGGTTCAAAGAAAGTTGCAGAAAGAAAATTTTATTACAATTTTTTATAAAGAATATTTTTCCATTTAGCTTTTACTGAATTTGATTATTTGTTATTCTCATGGTCAACCAGCAATCGCTTGGCTGAGAGTTATCTGATTGGTGGAGACAAACCGGAAGTGGCATGACGCCATCTCTCTCTGTGAGCCGTCAAAGCGCGCGAGGAGCAGCAGGAGGGTTTACTGGTATGTTGTGTATGTTTCACACACTTGGCTTTTTGTACTTAAATTGACATAAAAGCACATTAGTCAGTAATATACAGCTTCCGCGTGTCAGTTTACATGTCTGCAGTGGTTTTGAGAAACAGATTGTATCAACTTTTAAATTTTGTCGCCTGTCCGCTAACATTTTAGGAGAAAGCGAACTCCACCGTGACATTAATTGTATTATTGATGTACCTGCGCAGTATCCCACAGTTAATTAGCTGTAATAAAGTTTCCGAAGTCGCCTCTATCAACGTCTCTATCAAGTGGTTTCGTTTCCATGTTTTGATTCCGTTTGATTTAACGTTTCATTTTGCGCGCAAAGTGTCTGCCAGTAGTCTATAATAAACATATTGTTTATGTTGAATTGTGTTCCTAAATATCTGATCTATCATGATACAGCATGCAGCGCATGGCACGACGTACGAACGAGCAGAATGCTTTTCTGTGGTGAAGAGGCGTGATCAGTTATATCACCTCTCCTTTAGTGGTGGTTTCAGTTTTGTCATGTCTGTGCAACAACAAGAACAACTCAATGTCAAATCAAAACCAGCACAATACCAAAACATGCCATGCCAATGTTATTTTCCGTTATTTTACCAAAATAAGAGGGATCATACATGCATTTCGTATGATCCCTGTTATTTTGGGTAAATAATGAACATTTTGCAGATTCTGCAAGGTGTTTGTAAACTCTTGACTTCAACTGTACTTGCATTATACAGTAAGCCAACAAATAATAAAATAAACAAGGAAATCTGGAAATGCATAACAGAGACATGGCATGTTTTGGTATTTTGCTGGTTTTAGTACTATATTTAGTACTGACCTGAAAATGAAATTTTACATAAAAGACGTTTACATAGATTAAAAAATTGGAACCGGTTCAAAAGTTAACATATGCTTGATTCTTAATACTGTGTTGTTACCTGAATGATCCACAGCTGTGATTTTGTTTTGAGTGATAGTTGGAAAAATGATGCATTAAGAGCCAGGGGTGTAAACTTTTGAACGGAATGAAGATGTGTACATTTTTCTTTTTTTGTCTAAATATTTTTTTTTTTTTATTCATTTAGCACTGCCCTTCAGAAGCTACAGAAGATACTTACTGTAGCTGTTCCCCAGAAGACAAAATGAGTTCAATTTACCCTGATCTCCAAATTCAAAGAGTTTTCACCCCTCGGCTCTTACTCAGCTTAATTGTTTCTTCTGAAGCATCAGTGGGCGTTTAAACCTTCTGTAATAGTTGCATATGAGTCCCTCAGTTGTCCTCAGTGTGAAAAGATGGATCTTAAAATCATGCAGTCGTTGTTGAAAAAAAAAATGCTAACATAACAAAATAACATGCATTTTGTATAATTCCTCTTATTTTTAAACTTTTTACTTAAACTGTAACTGCGGTATACATGTCATATTACACCTAGACTATTTTATCTGTAAATTTGCTGTGCTATAATCAGAGCTACTGTATGAATGCATATTATTCATACCTGCCATGGAATACATAAATAAAGAAGAAAATTGCTACTTTTTTCATCTCCACAATTGTGTTTTTTTTTTTTCTCAAAACTGCAAGATATGAACTAAGAATTGCAAGGTAAAAAGATAGAACTTAGTCTCAACCCTACATTTGTACTTTTCTGATAATCTGTTGCACTCAGATCTAATATGTAAGAGAAGATGTGTCGTGACTTTAAGTGGTCACTTTTATCTAATGAGATGTGGTTCTGTCAGTGTAATGACTGTGTGTTTATTGTTTGATATGTGTAGGAGATGTCGAAGAGGAAGAGCAGTAATTCAGGGCTCACTCCTGATAAGAGAAGCCGGTTATCTCAACCCGAGTCCTCTGAAGAGGATGAAACGGGCTACTTCAGTTCGGGAGATCTCATGAGCACATCACAGAGTGTAAGACTGCTAATGTGGCTGTAAAATACTCTACGTGTACTTAATTGTCCTAATAAGAACCTGTGCCAGTGGTTGAACTCTGCACTCAAAAGTATGCACATTCTGCATCAGCTTTTGCACGTGATGTACCCTTACACATCTATGTATGTGTGTTTTCAGGTCACAGGTGAGGTGGGCATCATAGAGAGTATCTCTCTAAAGAACTTCATGTGTCACTCGTTGCTTGGTCCCTTTGAATTTGGTCCAAATGTGAACTTTGTCGTAGGAAACAATGGAAGTAAGTTTTACTCTGTTTGTTTTTTAATGGCATGAAATAGGTTCATTCTGTGCTCTGTAAATTTAAAAAACCCAAGCCATTTGCAATATTTTGCTCAATTGTTAATTTTTAGTAACTGATTTTGTGATGTGATGAAAAATGACAGGTCTTTCTGTTGCATTAACATGTTTGAAAGCAAGACTGCTGAATTCAGTTAACTCTTTTGATGTTGAAAATAAATCATGCGTGTTATTCTGAAATTTAGCCTTGACTTTTCCTCACCTGTGGTTTTACCTGACAGTGGTTTGTATAAAAGAATGTCACTTGTCTCGTCCAACAACAAAACATTTAACCTGAGCCATGTTTGCAATTAATTTTTTATCCATCTTATTTTTCCAGTAAGAGTGGGTGTGGCCATTTATATAATGGCTCTGGCTTCCAATGTCATTTGCTTCCAGCTATTTTTAGTTGTACAGTTTGTTTCGCTGCTTGATATTGCAAGCTGGTGTTTCTTACCATATTATTTTAATATATTGTCTTAATTCTGAACATAGTGGTTTGTAGTGCAAACAGTTTCACATTTACCCCACGTTATTCTCGTTATTTTTTTACAGCGGCTAAAAAAACGGAAGTCTTGAACATTCACAGAAAACAGTTAAACTGTTTTAAACAGTTAAAACATTTGTTAAACTATACTAATACTTGTAATAGAGTTGGGTGCCAAAATAGATAAAGCAGTAAAATAGGTACTCCACAATCTGAACCACTAGGGGGCCACAGACCCCAGATTGGGCGCATATAAGCTATATGAGTAAGCTGTGGCTCACAGAAATATTTCTTGCATTAGCAATCATTACTCCAGTCTTCAGTGTCACATGATCCTTCAGAAATTATTCTAATGGTTCGAGTTGCTGCTCAGAAACATTTATTATTAGTATTATTATTATTATTATTATTTGTTTTCATGTGTATTTGTGTGTTAGGTGGAAAAAGTGCTGTCCTGACAGCTCTGATTGTAGCCCTGGGTGGTAAAGCGCTCACCACTAACAGAGGCTCCTCACTCAAAGGATTTGTTAAGGAAGGAGAGAGGTATAACACACCTATTCAGTTTTCTCTGCATGTGTTCACAGTCTGTTTATGTCTCTCACGTTGTTTTGTGTCTGGATTATTCAGTTCTGCAGATGTGTCCATCACTCTGAGAAACAGGGGTCATGATGCATATAAGCCAGAAGTGTTTGGCCAGTCCATCACCGTAGATCTTCGTATCTCCAGCGAGGGAATCCGGACTTATAAACTAAGAAGTAAAACAGGTATACTTACAAATACAGAATACATAAACTTTGCTTTTAAGCACTCGCTTACTTGGGTAGTTTAGAATAGGACTGTGAGTTAAAGACACACTACCAGTCAAAAGTTTTTGAACAGAAAGTTTTTTTTTAAGTCTCAAGTGTGCATTTATTTGATCCAAAATACAGCAAAAACAGTAACATTGTGAAATAGTTTTACTCTTTAAAATAGCTGTTTTCTATTTGCATATATTTTAAAATCTAATTTATTCCTGTGATCAAAGCAAATTTTTCAGCATCATCACTCCAGTCTTTAGTGTCAGTAACTTATTATTATTATTAATAATAATATTTAAACAGTTGAGTACATTTTTCAGGATTCTTTGATGAGTAGAAAGATTCAAAGATCAGCATTTATCTGAAATTAAAAGCTATTGTAACATTATACACTATACCATTCTAAACCAGGGTTCCCACAGGTCATGGAATTTTAAATTGGAATATCATGCAATTAAAAAAAAATCAGGGAATTTGATATTTTTTGTTCCAAGTCATGGAATATCAGGGATTTTTGTTTGTTGCTTTATCGTTTTGCCTATTGTTATGGTTAGGCTATTTTTCAGCCTTTTTATTCCCTTTCCTGCACATCAAATGGCAATCACTTAAGTCAAATTTAGTCACCATGCTGTACCTTATAACTAAGGCAAACATGCCAGGAAAATGTACATTTCAAGAGCGTTGACTACAAAATGACCACTTCAAAGACTGGATGTTAAAAGTAGATTAGAGAAAAGCAAAAACTAAATGTGAAGAATAAAAAAGTCTGAATGATGAACTTGATTACAAACAGCGTTCAACCCCTGAAAAGATAAAAACCATAAATTCATTTCTGTAGAAATAGTAGAGAATCAAAAACATCAAAGTGCATTTAATGGGTTAAAGCAAAAAAATATATATAATAGTAGTGTGTATGTGTGTTTTGTACTAAAAACATCTGTGAACTAGTAAATAAAGTTTGCAAATGGATGGATCTGTTCATTATAAGTCATGGAAATTCAGCTTTTTAGTCAGGGAAAAGTCAGGGAATTTGACATTTGGCTCAGAGTGGGAACCCTGCAAAAGCTTTGAGTCAGTATAATTATTTTTATTTTTGGGGGGAAAGAAATGATAGAAATTAATACTTTTACTAGCAAGGATTCCTTTAATCTGATCAAAAGTGATGATAAAGACATTTATAATGCTCTTTCAGATAAACGCTGTTCTTCTGAACTTTCTATTCATCAAAGAAACCAGAAAATTTCAACATAATAATAATAAATGTTTTTTGAGCAGTGAATCAGAATATTAGACGGATTTCTGAAGGATCGTGTGACTGGAGTATTGATGCTAAAAATTCAGCTTTGAAATCACAGGAATAAATTACATTTCGAAATAAATTCAAATAGAAAAGTTATTTTAAATAGTAAAAATATTTTAAAGTTGACTTTTTTTGCTGTACTTTAGATCAAATTAATGCAGGCTTGGTGAGCAGAACAGTTTAACCATTTAATCATTTACTCTTCAGAAGACTTTAATCCAAGTCTTCTGAAGAGACATGATGGCTTTATATGATGAACAGTTTTATTTTCAGTGCACATACGTAGAGCACATCAAATATGGTAAATGCAAGCACGGAGATGCTTGCTTGATGGGCAAAAACAGACCTAATTTACTGCATATTTATTCCATGTATGTGCATTGATCACTATCAATATATGAACCATATTTTATATTGCTCAATTCATATAGATTTCTTTTATGATCTCGTTACAACATTTGTGAAGTTTGAAAGGTTTGGTTGCATAGACTTTCAACGGAGGGACAGTAATCTCTCAGGTTACATTTGAAATATCTTTATTTGTGTTTTGAAGAAGATCAGAATGACATTAATATAAACAATTATGCCAGAATTTTCATTTTTTGATGATCTAACCCTTTAATGCTTTACAAATTTTAAAGCAATTCAATATTGACAAGGCATTTTTTTTTTTTTACATTTATTTGTGATTCATGTAAATAATTCAGTTGAAATTGTTCCTCTTAAGTTTAAACCCATTAAGTACTGAACTTTTCAACTCCAGAATTTCATAGCTCCTCAAAATGTTCCAAAGTAATTTCATGTCTGTGCTCTCGTGACAGAAGGCAAGTGAAGATTTGCTGAAGCGATTGTAATTAAAGCCAGGATCTAATTCTTTCCTGATGTGTAATCGCAAGCCAGTCGAGTCAGCCGTGAACATATGCACAACATATGTGGCATGTGTGGTGCTCCACCAGTTTTGCTTTAGATTGAATATCAAGTACCAAAGTTGTCAGTCATACCAAATTCAATGGTTTTGTGCCCAGTAATTCATTGCAGAAAACACACTGTGGTTGGTACAAACCATGTTTATCCTCTTCAGTGAACCTGTATTTGTTGTAGTCTGGGTTATATTTATTTTACCTTGCATAGTTTTGTTCGTGGGGTAAAAGGATGAGGGCAAGTCACGCAACCTGGCCGTGGTGACATCTGCCTGCTTTGGTTAGCTTCTACCACATGACAGATGTGTTAGCACAAAAAACTGACCATTTAATTTGCCTATCTCCCAGGCCATGTGGTTTCATCGAAAAAGGAGGAGCTGGTCTGCATTTTGGATCACTTTAACATTCAGGTATGGCTAAAGATCCTCTTAAAATGTTTGACAACAAAACTATTTAAATGATCTGTTTTGATTTATCCGCTTGGTTTCTCCATCCTCAGGTGGATAATCCGGTCTCTATCCTAACCCAGGAAATGAGTAAACACTTCCTCCACTCCAAAGGAGAGGGCGACAAATATAAAGTGAGTCTTTGTGTGCGTTTGTGCATTTGATTAATTATGACAAATACAAACTTAAAATTTGCTTTGCTCTTTTTGTTTGTAGTTTTTCATGAAGGCCACTCAGCTTGATCAGATGAAAGAAGATTACAGCTACATCATGAAGACCAAGACCATGACTCAGAACACAGTGGAGAAACACAGGGAGGTGAGTGCTGAAATAATCACATTTACATATTGGTTTATGTAACTCAACTGAAGTTGCGTATTAGGTGCAGCAGCTTTGAAAAACAATATATGATTTGATTGTTAAACTAGTTCCTTTTTAAGATGCCAGCATAGTTCTCTTTCACTCACTGATTTCTGACACACCCTTTGCACTTTCACAGACTCTACAAGAGCTAAAGAGAAAGTATCATGAGAAAGAAGAGCGCTTTAAAAATCTGGCTTCACTTGATGAAATGCAACAGAAGTTGGATGTGCTGAAGAATCAGATGGCCTGGGCTCTGGTTAGGAATCACTGCCAACACAACATGAGCTCTGACTGCATGGCTCAAAATGAATATAACAATTTCAAAATTTCCTAATCAGATTTGATCTTTTTTTATTATGTTTATTATGTTATTGTTATTGTAGTTATTTTGTTAAAGGGATAGTTAAAGGTTAAAGGGATAGTTCACCCAAAAATTTAAATTCTAAATGTTGTTCCAAATCTGTAAACCTTCATTCATCTTGGAAACACAAAGTGTGATATTTTTGATGAAATTTGAGACCTGAAAGGTCTTATGGGTTTGGAACAATATGAGGGTAATTGAGTAATTGACAGAATTTTTATTTTTGGGTGAACGTTCCCTTTAAGGTACCAGAATCATAAACCCTTTATGGTTCCAATCATCTTTTATATACGTTATTTAACCAAAGATTGACCTAATGCTGAAATGTATGTCCATATACATCAGGTGGCAGAGGTGGAACAAGAGATGAAGCCCATGAGAGAACGAATTGCAGCTGAAGAGAAGTCCACCGTCAAATATGACCAGAAGGTGGAAGAGTGGGAGGTGACTGAATATTATCTAGAGTTTCTGTTGTTCAGTATCCAATCAGGTCCGGATTTCAGCTTTTCCTGCCTGAGTAGGCATTTTGGACAGAATGAGATGGATGTTTAAATCTGTCAAATTCACATTTATTTATTAAATATATATATATATATATATATATATATATATATATATATGTGTGTGTGTGTGTGTGTGTGTCCCTGGGCCACAAAACCTCTTAACAGGAGCACAGGTATATTTGTAGCAATAGCCAAAAATACATTGTATGGGTCAAAATGATCAATTTTTCTTTCATGCCAAAATCATTAGGGTATTAGTTAAAAGATCATGTTCCATGAAGATATTTTGTAAATTTCCTACCGTAAATATATATAAACTTAATTTTCTCGGGTTTCTCAGTATTTTCTTTAAGAAAGGCAAAAAGGTTTTTTCTTAATATAGATTGACATGAGTGCTCAACAGTCAGGTAGTTGTATTGAAAACACCTAAAAAATAATGGAGGTAATGGTTTTTAATTGACAGATACAAAATACATCAAACTAAAGTTAAATAATATTCAAAGGTTTGATCACTAACCATCAAATTCTTCCTCAGAAGTGCTTGAGAGCTGTTTAAATCATATTTCAGATTGAAACAACCTGTTTTTGCCGGTTTTTACAATTAAATTAATATGTCAACAAAAGACCTTCAAAGATGTGAATTTGAGAAATGACATGACATTTTTGTTTTGTTTTTTTACACTTTTCGCCTCCACAAATTAACACTTCCCCTACACAAAGCACAGTCGGGTTCGGGAGACCAGGATTTCCTGCTGATTGTGTTTTAATAAAAATGAGAAACTCAAAATTCCAAATGAAATAAAACGGCTGCAGTTAAGCATCTTATGGACATTAATGGGGGCATGGAAGGAGTGTTTATTAGGATATTTTTTCCCATAATGGCAGAGTAAACCTTTTGTAACAGTAGGCAATTTGTAAGGACATTACAACTAAAATTGATTCACAGTATGTCTATTTGGGTTTTTCTTGTTTGTAGGGGAAGGTTCAGGAGGCCAACGGGACATTCAAAGAGTTGCAGGATCAGCTGGAGGGTGTGACGGTGCGGATGCAGCAGCTGCAGCCACAGTGTGCTGAAATGAAGAACCAAGCACAGGCGCGCAGCCGAGTCCACAAAACCTCAGAGGTGCACATTCACATGCATGCACAACACTATAAAGAGGGAAATAGAAACTTTATGTGCTCAAATCTCAGTGGTAATTGGATAAAGGAGAAATTCACTTTGCTTCTTTTTGTTTTTCATTTTTCTTGGCTTAGGCTGGTCTCCATCGTAAAAAGACTAACTTGAGAGACCTTGAAAAGGATAAAGATCAGCTTAACAAGCGGATCCGAGAACTCAAACACAGGTACTTCAAAAGTGT
Source organism: Garra rufa (assembly GCF_049309525.1). Taxonomy (NCBI): domain Eukaryota; kingdom Metazoa; phylum Chordata; class Actinopteri; order Cypriniformes; family Cyprinidae; genus Garra; species Garra rufa. The sequence goes on from NC_133370.1 coordinate 42,388,061, forward strand.
GGCGAAAGGAAACAGCCTTATACAACATTATCCTTGTATCATTTCCAGCTGTTTCATTATGACCCAACCCCTCCTCTCTGTCCAGCATAAGTCAGTCAAACTCAGCTGACACTCGTGCTCGTGTGGAGAGGATGAATCACATTCAGACTGAGCTGGAAGATCTAAGTTTCCAGGATTCCACTCTGGCTCAGCAGATCGATCAGTTTAAACAGGCCTGCTCCGCTGCTAAAGAAAAACTGACTAGAATGAGGTTAGTACAGTTGTTGGTGAAAGTCTTTTCTATACACGGGTTCCCAAAAAAATGCTTACAATGTTAAAAATGTTTATGCCTGAAAAACTCATACCATTCATGGATTTTAGGCAGGGATATTATTGTGTTACTAAGGAAGTGGTGTGTAACTTTTTTTGTTACGTCAGCTAGGAATAAAATCCCCATAGGGATTTTTAAAATAGGTACTATTAAAGAGTTATAAGCCTTGAACCAAACCAGTTATGAGGATAAAATTACAATATTACAAACATCAAATTAAAACAAAACTGTGTTTGTAATTGGGCAAAAAGACAAAGCTCCTGGACCCACTGTGTACATAATGGCTTCAATAAGGGAAAGAACTACAGTGAACTCTCATGAAGCATTGTCAATGCGAAAATTAAATAAAAAATGAAGGAATATAAATCTATTGATTTAAGGAAGCTGATATATTTTACATTTATTTCAAAATATGATTGTCATGCATACAAATATTAAAGGAGTAGTTCACTTTCAGAACAAAAATTTACAGATTGTGTACTCACCCCCTTTTCATCCAAGATGTTCATGTCTTTCTTTCTTCAGTCGTAAGGAAATAATGTTTTTTGAGGAAAACATTTCAAGATTTCTCTCCATATAATGGACTTCTATGGTGCCCCTGAGTTTGAACTTCCAAAATGCAGTTTAAATGCTGCTTCGAAGGGCTCTAAATGATCCCAGCTGAGGAAGAAGTGTCTTATCTAGCGAAACGATCGGTTATTTTCTAAAAACACTTACAATTTATATACTTTTTAATCTCTGCACAGAGTACACACAGAGCTAGACAAGATGAGCATTTGAGGTTAAAAACTATATAAATTGTATTTTGTATTTTTTTTTTTTTTTTTTTTTTTTAAATAACCGATCGTTTTGCTAGGTAAGACCCTTCTTTCCTCGGCTGTGATCGTTTAGAGCCATTTGAAACTGTATTTTGGAAGTTCAAACTCGGGGGCACCATAGAAGTCCATTATATGGAGAGAAATCCTGAAATGTTTATCCTCAAAAAAACATGATTTTCTTACGACTGAAGAAAGAAAGACATGAACATCTTGGATGACAAGGGGGTGAGTACATTTCTGTAAATTTTTGTTTTGAATGTGAACTACTCCTTTAAAGGGATAAATCACCCAAAAGGGAAAATTCTGTCATTAATTAGTCACCCTCAAGTTGTTCCAAACCCGTAAGACAGGGTTTCCGCGGGGTCTTAAAAAGTCTAAAATTTAAAAATCAAAATTTTAGGCCTTAAAAAGTCTTAAATTCGCTGTTCTAGGTCTTAAATAATTTTACACAGGTCTTATTTTTCCGATGTCCATGTAACGCTACCTCTAATGCTCATTTAAATTCTCTTTTTGTTGTTTCCGTGGTGTTGTAGTTCTTTATTTCACTGGTCCAAATATAATTTGCTGCATTTAAACTACAAATGGGACCAGCATGCAATAGCCAATCAGCTTTCTGTTATTGGCGCGAGTCTCTCTCGGATTGTACCGCAGAAGTAAAATGGATTTAACTTTTTAGCTATGGGGAAGTGCACGTTTAGCGATACTTGGCTTGAAAAAACTGAATATAGGGCTTGGCTAAGGCCAGTTGCTAATAACTAGATTTTTTTTCTCCCTCTGTGGAAGTTACTGCGTCTTCAGAATCGCAGTAGCAGAATACAGGTCAAACGACCTTTTTCTGTATATAATGTTATCAATAATAATAAGAAATATAGGTGGAGCTAGCTGACCGCCAGCCTTCGAAATACTTTTAAAATGTTTTTTTTTTTTTTTACTTGCCCAACCGAACAAACCGCCTGATTAAAACTGAAGTGACAAAAACAACTAGCGAAGCATCGAAAGGCAAGAAAGATTCCTATTTTAATACATTCAACGTAAACAGAAATTGATAATGGATATGTGTGTATTTCTGGTCTATTTGTGACATACTTTAAATGTAAAAATGTACATGCATTTAAATGTAACAGCACTCTAAAGAAACACAATGAGGTAAAAAATTAAAATGTATAGTTTATTTATAACATGATATAGTTCAGTAATATACCAAGTGAGCTTTTTGCTGAAAATTCTCACAATTACAAATGTTACATTAATTTTAGCTCAATAAAAAAGTAGTTAGTCAAGTAGTTACTTACTATTAGACAATATGCAACATTAGCAGAAGCATTCAGCGTTTTGATCGAATCAGTTGAAATAACTCGCTCATGAAGTGACTTACCGCCACCTGCTGGTAATTTAGTGTGTTTAAAAGTATGCCTCCACACCCAACATTTCTAATGTATATATTTATAAATCAATAAATGTATTTAAAACATTAATATCACTTTTCATTTTGCAGTGTAAATTGTGTAATTTCACTGCTAACAGCCATTTAGAATTTATTGATAAATTCATAAAATAAATTTCAAAGGTAATGCATACATTTCAAAAGTAAAAAAAAAGGCCTTTATAAAGGTAAATCAAATATGCAGATTTAAGATGTAAAAGCTAATAGAGCACTGATGAAAATATTGCTTCAGAATTTTTTTTTTTTACGTCAGATATTTCTAGTGGTACTTTTATGAGGATATTTTGTGTGGAATAGTATCTGCTGATATGAAAAGTTCACAGTATATCGTAGTAATAAATTTAATTTATGACAGCCATGAAATTGTGTTTACTTTTTACATTAAACACATTAAATATTACATGTATGCATGTAATATAATATCTATTTCCATTACAGATTTCGGTCTTAAATTTCATATAAGGTGGTATTAAAAAGGTCTTAAAAAGTCTTAAATTTCACTTGTTCATATCTGCAGAAACCCTGCGTAAGACCTTCATTTAATTTCAGAACACAAATTAATATATTTTTTATGAAATCCAAGAGCTTTCTGACCCTGCATACACAGCAATGCAACTGGCACGTTCAAGGCCCAGAAAGGTGGTAAGGACATCATAAAAATAGTCCATGTGACATCAGTGGTTCAACCTAAACTTTATGAATCTACAAGAATACTTCTTGTGCACAAAGAAAATGTAAATAACTTTATTCAACAATTTCTTCTCTTGTGTGTCAGTCTACAATGCACATTCATGAGAGTATCATGACATATGAGTGTGCATTCCTCATCTTGTAACAAGGTGCAGTGCATCCGGGTCCTACGTCAGCAGCACCGCATGCATGTTTCGTGGTACTCTTGTAAACGCATGGCGGAGACTGACAGGAAAAAGTAGAAATTGTTTAATAAAAAAAAATTTTAATTTTTCTTTTCTTTGCACACAAAATATTCTCTTTGCTTTATAAAATTAAGGATGAATCACTGATGTCACATGGACTGTTTTAACAATGTCCTTACTACCTTTCTGGACCTTTAATGTGGTAATACCGTTGCTGTCTACGCAGGGTCAGAAAATTTGTGTTCAGAGGATGAACGAAGGTCAGTCCCAGTAGATTTTCTTGCGTCCATTGATATTTTGATCACTTAATTCATTTAAAAAAAATTGTATTATAATCAATTAGGGAAAAGGTAAATTAGAAGCATTTCATTAGTGGTCCCAAATTTTTGGGTTTCACTGGATCTTGAATGTACAGCAAATGCTGCTTTTAATTCTTATTTTATCTGTTGTCCTGTTGCTCTTTGTCTATCTGGCGATTTTCTGTTTCTCTTCATTCTGTAGCCATGAAAGGCAGGACCTGCAGCGTGCGATGGAATCTAAGCAACGTAATCTGGCTGCAATGGAAAGCAGTCGAGATAACAGACTTTGTCGTTTTGGTGAGCACATGCCGGCACTTCTAAGGGCTATAGATGAGGCTGACAGGCGGGGTCAGTTCAAAAGGAAACCTGTTGGACCACTCGGTAAGTATCCTGAACCTTTCGAATTCAGATGGGCTACTTCTCTTTCATTTGTTTCAGGATACAGTTTAGAGCACGGATGCCCAAACTCGGTCTTGGAGGGCCGGTGTCCTGCAGAGTTTAGCTCCAACCCCAAATAGATACATCTGAACCAGCTAATCAAGCTCTTACTAGGCATACTAGAAACAGATGTATTGAGAAAAGTTGGAGCTAAGCTCTGCAGGACACCGGCCCTCTGTGACTGAGGCTGGGCACCTCTGGTTTACTTCCAGAACAAAAATTTACAGTTAATTTACTCACCCCCTTGTCATCCAAGATGTTCATGTCTTTCTTTCTTCAGTCGTAAAGATATTATGATTTTTTAGGGAAAAAATTTCAGGAATGTTCTCCATATAGTGGACTTCTATGGTGCCCGCAAATTTGAACTTCCAAAATGCAGTTTAAATGCAGCTTCAAAGGGCTCTAAAAAATCTCATCTGAGGAATAAGGGTCTTATCTAGCGAAACGATCGGTTATTTAAAAAAAAAAAAGTACAATTTATATACTCTTTAAGCTCAAATGCTCGTCTTGTCTAGCTCTGTGTTTTCCTTGTTTATTGCGGTTTGAGACAGTTAGGGTATGTCTAAAAACTCCCATCTCATTCTCTCCTCCAACTTTATAATCATCTTTTTTATGTAACGTGCGTTTGATCCTATTTACACGTTCACTTTGTAAACACTGGGTCGGTACTTTTGCAGCGATGTTTTTTTTTTTTTCGCTTTTTTGCTTTTTCGTTTCGCTAGAGAAGACCCTTCTTCCTCGACTGGGATCGTTTAGAGCCCATTGAAGCTGCATTTAAACTGCATTTTGGACGTTCAAACTCGCAGGCACCATAGAAGTCCACTATATGGAGAGAAATTCTGAAATGTTTTCCTTAAAAAACATAATTTCTTTGCGACTGAAGAAAGATGACAAGGGGGTGAGTAAATTCTGTACATTTTAGTTCTGGAAATGAACTTATTAACTGTGCATACTCAGTATGCTAAGCTTCCACATCTTTTTTTTTTTTTTTTTTTACCAATTAGTTGATCCACAAGGTAGCAACACTGGCCCAGGCCACAACAACAGTTGACATCTGTGTTAACAAGTGTGTTTATTAGAGGTTAAAAGATACTTGCAACTCATCACTTCAGAGAAAAATAGGATGGTGACTGGCCAAGGATGAAACTTTCTTGTGTGCATTTGTTCATGTTTGCAGTGAAATAATCTATATTTTGAGAGGATATTTGTTTGACTCTGCACACCGTAAGAGTTTTTGTGTCAAAACTGAAGTAAACTTTGGGCTTTAGGAGGTTGTTTATAGGTTATTTTGTTTCTAGGATTCTGTATCCGACTGCGCGATCCGGAGCTGGGTCTTGCAGTGGAGTGTTGTCTGAAGGCTCTGATGTTAGCTTTTTGTTGCGATAACCACGCTGACGAGAGAGAGCTACAGAGAATCATGAGTCGGCAGTTCCAGCAGGGCAGAAGACCTCAAATCATCGTCAGCACATTTACTAACACGGTCTATGACGTCAGGAACGGGTAACTAGAGATCACCTCAACTGACCTGATATCTCTTTTAGGAATGATTACCACTGTTTTCTGTAATTCAATTCTCTGGTGTCATTGTATTAAAAGCTATTGCTAAAATATTCCACAATTACCACAGTCGATCTAATGTTTTGTAAAAAGTCAGGAAAAAACAAATCTGACAACCCAATTTTCTTACTAATGTCACTTAGAAAGTGTCAGCTCTGATTTAGCTTCTTGATTTCCAGCCAGTACTTCACTTTTTTGGTTTATAGCCAGTATAAGTTTGTCACTCAAAGCACTAAAGAAAATCTATATGACTGAAAGGTTGAATTAAATATTTGTTTTATTTGTTTTAAGGGCTGTCAATCACCCTGAATATCCAACTGTGCTCCAGGCACTCGATATTGAGAATCCAGTTGTGGCCAACTGCCTGATCGACATGAGGGGAATTGAAACCATTCTGCTCATCAAGGTAAGACCATGAGGAGGCCCACAAGCATTTTCTTTGTTTGATCATAGCATGTTTCCATATCCTTTGAAGTTATAAGCTCTGTTCATCTCTGCTTTGATTTTCCAACAGAACGCTAAAGATGCGAGAAGAGTCATGCAGTGTGGAGATCGACCGCGCAACTGCAGGGAGGCCTTCACACGTGAGGGGGACCAGGTCTACTCTAACCGCTACTACTCCTCAGAACAGAACAGAGCACAATACCTCAGCGGAGATGTTGAAGAGGAAATCAGGTTTGGAAATATTAGTTTGGATTAATTTCAGTGCATGGCAAAAAAATAAATCAACCACTTACCACATTTTAGGTCTTCACTTTTTTTTTTTTTTTTAATCCTTGATTTGGGACCAAAATCTACATGCAACATATTCTGATCAAAAGCATGGGGCCTGGTGGCAACACTGCCACAAATAAGATGGAAAACGACAAGAAGAATGATATAATTGGAATAGCTTTCAGAATGATTATTTCCAGCTGATGCACGATAAAAATATTGGCAGTTAATCAAAATCCAGACGACTTTTTAAGAGCTTGAGCATTTAAAGCAGCACATGACAAAACTGCAATAGACAATTATTAACAGATGGTCTGATGGTGTGTCTGGGTGTGATGCATTGTATCAGTAACATTAGTATCTGTCTATCTGCAGTGCGTACATAGTTATTAGGCATTTGATTGATATTCTGGTGATATTTTTTTTCAAGCACATTTTACCAATTCCAAACTACATCGATCTTAATAACTAATATTAATTTTGTATTTAATCATTTAAAAGTGATAAAGTATTGTCCATGAAGGCTAGAAGTGAAAAACTTAGATTCAGGTGTGCATAATTATTAGGCGCGTTTTTTTTACAGAGAAAAATGAGATTTAACTCAGACTGAAAAGTCCAAATTATTAAATCCTCATGAGAAGGATGCAATACTAGAATTTGCAGAGTTAATGCATGACTATTGGACAGAAAAATGCTGATTAGGTCAGCACGGTCATAAAAAAACAGATGGAGAAGAAAAGACACCTGTTAACTGCAAATTAATAAAAAAATGAAGATGAAGATTATTAGGTGTGAAACCATGAGGAACCATTTAGTCTCCAGCAGCACCATTTTCCAGAACTGCAACCTACATGGAGTCTCCAGAAGTGCAATGTGTCAGGTTCTCAGAGACTTTGCTTGAGTAAAAAAAATCCTAAAAAATGAGCCTCACTTAATAAGTTTGACATGCTGAAGTGTTGTGAAGTACACGAAGACTGTTTTATAGGCTTTATAGACAGTTAAGTTGAGAGTGACTCTTGAAGGACCGGAATCACATCCTTCGAGAATTTATTTTCCAGAATCTGGCAGTAATTTTGGGAGTTTATTTTTAGTCGATCTCTGAAATGTCTGTTTTGCAGAAATGGGCTAAAAATGGACTCCCAGAACTTACTGCCAGTTTCTGGAAGATAAATTCTTGAAAGAGTGGTACAAGAGGATGTGATGCTGGTCCACTCTCAACTTATCTGTCTATAAAGCAGTCTTCATGTATTTCACAACACTTCAGCATGTAATTCATATGAAGTGAGACTCATTTTTTAGGATTTTTTTACCCAAGCAAAGGCTCTGAGAACCTGACACATTGCACTTCTCTGGAGACTCCAGGTAGGTTGCAGTTCTGGAAAATGGTGGCGCTGGAGACCAAATGGTTCCTGATAGTTTCACACCTAATTCTTCACCTTAATTATTAAATCTTTTGCCGTTAACATGTGTCTTTTCTTCTCCAGCTGTCCAATGCTCATGCCTTAACTCAGATTCTAGTATTGCACCCTTCTCATGGGCATTTAATATTTTTTGACTTTTCAGTCTGAGTTAAATTTCTTTTTTGGCTTATTTTCTCAGTAAAAGAAAATGTGCCTAATAATTATGCGCACCTGAATATAAGGAGTTTTTCACTTCCAGCCTTCATGGACAATTACATGTCACTTAAAATGATTAAGTACAAAATTATAGTAGTAGGAGTAGTTATTAAGATTGATGTGGTTTGGAATTAGTAAAATGTGCTTGGGAAAAAAAGGTTAACATGTATCAACCGCCAAGATCAACCTAGCAACAGTTTAGAACACGTTGGCAGCAAGACCTTGATTTCTCTTTTCACACAAGTCAACATTCAACATGATTATTTAATGGTGCATTGCCAAGCCTCCCATCTGCACTGAGACATTGTAATTTACTTTTTTTTTGTATCCCCATATTTTGTTGTTATTTCACTTGGATGTTTTTCATTAATTTTGATGTTTGCTTGGATTTGGAATTGATATTTATTTGGACAGTTTTCTATTAAGCTGATCAACAACCCAGAAAGATCAAAACCATCTTTTTCTTTGTTTTGCAGACATTTGCAATCTGCTTTACATGCCCAGAGAACACAATTGGATCGCTTTCAGCAGGAAATGCAGCAGGTCACTGAGGACGAGAGGCAGAACCAAACTCTTCTTCGCAGAGCATATGATGACCACAAGGCGGCCCAGGTCATTAAATACCAGTCGTGCAAAAAATCACATCATAGTGTTTTAACTGAATTTGTTCTAATATGTGTTTTTTTGTTTATTTTGACTAACAGGAACGTTGTCGGAGACTCAAAGCCGAGCTGACAGAATTGCAGAATGTTGAGGAACCTCAGTCAGAAGACTTGAAGCCTTTGGTAACATACGGATTTGCTCATTATAAAGATAGATGTGTCTGTGGGTTTCTGCGTCTCATTATGTCTCTGTGTTCAGGAAGAGGAACTAGAGGAGCTCAGCAGCCGAATAAGTGTGTGTCGAGAGGAATTTGAAGCGGTGCGGAATCAGGTGCTGACACACAAAAAGGAATATGAGGAGGCCGAGCAGCTCTACCGGCAGCAGAGGGAAGCTTTTAACAGCATCGCAGAGGAAGCTGAACCCATTAAGGTCAGAGAAGTTTTATTTAAGAGTGTGTGTAACATCATCAGCGGACAGCTTTTACCCACCACATTCCTAATTCCTCTTAGCTAATGTTTACAAATGGCAGACTGTCACGCTTTGAAAATAGGATAATGAGTTTCAAGTTTACTTAAAGGGATAGTTCACCTAAAAAATGAAAATTTGATGTTTATCTGCTTACCCCTGGGGCATCCAAGATGTACAGTCAAGCTTTTATTTACATTTAAACAAAAAGTGGCATGTCCAAAATTATTCATACCCTTTGCGAACTGAAACAGTCTGTGGGAAAATCCAAAGTTCTATTCCATTCCAAATAGTCCAGGCTGTTCTAAAGCAACCTAATTATCCTGATTCATTGGGAACAGCTGTTTTAGGACGAAGGAGCTCACTGAGGACCTGCGGCTGCTCACAAGTCAGGAAAGGGCTATAAGACCATATCTAAATGTTTTGAAGTTCCAGTGGCTACAGTGCAAAGTATTATTAAAAAATACAAGACGTTCCGCACTATGAAAAATCTTAGAGGATGTGGTCGGAAGCCAAAAGTGACACCTGTGCTGGCCAGGAGGATAGTGAGAGAGGTAAAAAAGATTCCAGGGATCACCACCAAGGCCATCCTGATGAATCTGGGCTGGTGGCAACATCTCAAGGCAGACAGTCCAACGGACACTGCACACCGCTGGGTTCCACGGACGCAGACCAAGGAGGACACCACTTCTCTAGATAAGGCACACAAAAGCCCACTTGGCCTTTGCAAATGCTCATCTGGACAAAGAAGAAGACTTCTGGTCTTCTGTTTTATGGTCAGATAAAAACAAAAATTTAATTGTTTGGCCACAATGATGTAGCCTTCATTTGGCGTAAAAAAGAAGCCGCCTTCAACCCTAAGAACACCATCCTCACTGTCAAACATGGTGGTGGGAACCTAATGTTTTGGGGGTGTTTTTCAGCCGGTGGACCAGGGAACCTAATCACAGTAAACGGCACCATGAAAAAGGAGCAATACATCAAAATTCTCAACAACAACATCAGGCAGTCTGCAGAGAAACTTGGCCTTGGGCACCAGTGGACATTTCAACATGACAGCGACCCAAAACAAAAAGCAAAAATGGTGAAGAAATGGTTAGCAGACAAAAAAAATTACGTTTTGCAGTGGCCCAGCCAGAGTCCTGACTTAAATCCAATTGAAAATCTATGGAGGGAGCTGAAGATCAGGGTGATGGCAAGGAGACCCTCCAACCTGAAAGAGTTGGAGCTCATCGCTAAAGATGAACGGGCAAAAATACCAGTGGAGACATTCAAAAATAGCCAATAAAGACTTTTCTATTGATTTATTGAGAAGGGTATGAATAATTTTAGACATGCCACTGTTCAAATGTAAATAAAAGATGAGTAATATTTTTTTCCACAATGATGCCTCTTGTACATCATCTTTGAAGAAGAAATTTTCAGGGGGTATGAATAATTTCGATTTTTAACTCAACCTGTTGCAGTCTGTCAGTCATATAATGGCAGTCAATGGGACCCATGGCTTTGAGAGTCAAAAAACGTACACAGACAAAACCAAATTAAACCCTGTGGCTCGTGACGATACATTAAGGTATTAACACACGAAACAATCGGTCTGTGCAAGAAACTGAACAGTATTTGTATAATTTTGAATCTCTGAACCACCGCAATGTCCAACTGTCCTGAGTGTGTTCACAACAGCTGGCGTGTGATGAAGAGCAAGCAATAATAACCTCAGTCGCTCAGGCTCAAAAGTTGGGAGGTGGGGAAAAGTCAACAATCCCGGATGAGTTTGCACAAGCAAGCATAATCTTTTAGTTTTTAATCAGTTGCAACAATCAGGATAAGCACAAGTAATTACCATTTTGAGTAGCCATCATACCCGCAGTCTCTCTGCATTGTGTAAACAATGAGTGATGTATACAGGCGACAGATCTCTTCCGTGCATGTGTCTTATATGCCAGAGCACGTTGACGTGCCGGCTGATGTGAACACTCTCAGGACAGTTGGACATAGTGGTGGATCAGAGATAAAAAATTATTTAACTACTGTTCAGTTTCTTGCACAGATCGATTGTTTCGTGTGTTAAGACCTTAATGTATCGTCACGAGCTGCAGGGTTTAATTTGGTTTTGTCATTGTATGGTTTTGTAATTTGTATGTATTTTACTCTCAAAAATTTGGTGCCCATTGACTGCCATTATATGACTGACAGACTGCAACGGTTTGAGTTAAAAATCTTTGTTAGTGTTCTACTGAATAAACAAAGTCACCTACATCTTGGATACTCTGGGGGTAAGCAGATAAACATTTTCATTTTTGAGTGAACTACCATTTTAATACTGATTGAAACATGTCCACAACAGGTTAAATTCTTAGTCACCAATGTGTTTGCCTAGTAAACAGGTTTGGTTTTATGTGATTGAGTGTAGGAGCAATTGAGCAACAGCGATCAGGAGTTGGCAAGGAGTAAACATCACAAACAACACTATGAAGAAAAGCGGAAAACCCATGTGGACATGATTGAGACACTAAAGAAGAACCTGAATGTGAAGGAACAAGAGTTACAGGTGAGCAAATGTTGGCATCTTACACTGATCCACTAGATATGAAAAGATTTGCTTTTGTTTGACTGAATCTGATTTTTGACAGGCTTCTATAGCAAAAGCCTCAGAAATTTGCCCCGAGCGCTTGGATGTGAGGAGAACAGCGAAGAGTTTGGACAGCGAGATCAGCCGCCTCAAACACAAGATCAACACACAGCAGGACCAACATGGACACAGAGACACTATCGTCCAGTATGTAGACACAGTCCCCAGGCAATGCCTGTCAAAATAATGCGACCAGGTGATAATTCACCCTAAAAATCCAAAGAAAGAAATTTGAAATTACATTTAATGTGAAGAAAAAATAAACCTATTTTTAGGACTGTTAAAGAAATAGTACATCCAAAAATAAAAATCTGATGAAATTTACTCACCCTCAGGACATCTTAGATGTTGATGAGTTTGTTTCTTACATCTTGTTTCTTTCTCATCAGAACAGAAAAAAATAGCATTATATCACTTGCTCACGGCAGTGAATGGGTGCCGTCAGAATGAGAGTCCAAACATCTGATAAAAACATCACAATAATCAATTGATCCACATTTAATCCAAGTAATCCAGTACAGAAATGAATGTCTTGTGAAGTGTGTTTGTAAAAAACAAATTCATAATTAAGATTTTTTGATTTTAACATCAAACAAGCCCTCTACCATAACATTGCCAGAGAAATCTGTACTGATTAATCACAGTTTACAAACTAAAACATTCTGAAATGGTTCTAAACAACTATGTGGGTGGATTTTGATGTGAAAGGACAACACGAGATGGGCTTTTTCACTGGAGGAAGCATTATTATAGATTATGGACTTTTGTTTTAGATGTAAGCAGTGGTTTAAGCGGTCATAATGATAGATTTCTTTTGCTTCACACAATGTTAATTGATGGACTGGAGTGGTGTGGATTATTGTGATGTTTTTATCAGCTGTTTGGACTCTCATTCTGACAGCACCCATTCACTGCATAGCATCCAAAGGTGAACAAGTGATGTAATGCTAAATTTCTCAAAACCTGTACATATGAAGAACAACTGTTGGTCATTGAATCTTCTAGGCAGTACCATGAGGCGAAGGAAAACTTCAATAAGATAGCCCGACAGGTCAAGGGTCTGGAGTCTTTCATCCGCCAGTTAACGGAAATCATGAACACCAGACACTACGTCTACGCTGAAATGAGAATGTAAGTTCACTCTCGTCTTCATTACACGCTCTCATCTGATTCTTGCTGACTGATTTGAAATGTTTTTAAATAGATTGAATATGTCTGATTGATTTCATATTCAATTGTTTGATCCAAAGTACAGCAAAAACTCTAAAATTTTGAAATATTTTTACTATTTAAAATAACTGTTTTCTATTTTACATTTTTATTCCTATGATTTCAAAGCTTCCAGAACAAAAATTTACAGATAATGTACTCACCCCATTGTCATCCAAGATTTTCATGCCTTTCTTTCTTCAGTCAAAAAGAAATAGTTACTTGAGGAAAACCTTTTTTAGGAATTATCTCCATATAGTGGACTTCAATGGGGCCCCCGAGTTTGAACGTCAAAAATGCAGTTTAAATGCAGCTTCAAAGGGCTCTAAATTATCCCAGCTGAGGAAGAAGGGTGTTATCTAGCGAAACGATTGGCCATTTTCTGAAAACTGACTTTTTAACCTTAAATGCTCGTCTTGTCTAGCTCTGCAATGTGCATGCGTGGTTTATGTAATCCAAATCAATACAGTTAAAGTATGTCGAAAAACTCCCATCTAATTTTCTCCTCCAACTTTAAAATCGTCCTACATGGCTGCAGAAGTACTGACCCAGTGTTTACAAAGTAAACATGCAAAGAAGGTCAAACACCCTTAAAAAAAAGGTAAAACAGCTATGTAGGATTTTAAAAATGCTGTACTGTAATTTTAATTTTGTAGCAACAGTTTGGACAGGACCCTTTTCTATTCTAACATGACAATGCATCTATGTATAAAGCAAGGTTCAAAAAGAAATTACTGATTCAGTCAGTGTTGAAGAAATTGACTCGTCTGCAGAAAGCCAAGTCCTAATCCCTGCTGAACACCTCTGGCCAAAAACTCTTCACCAAACACCAATGACTTTTACATATGGGCACAGTCATTTTAGACACTTATAAAACAACAACAGAGATAGAAAAGCAATTTTTAAATGCATGGATTATGTTTCCATTATTGTTGCAACAGTTTTGGAAGTGCCTTTTTCTATTCTAAAGAAGGTGGTGTCCCAATACTTTTGTCCATATAGCAAATGTACACGTCATTGGTGTTTGGTGATGAGTTTTTGGCTCAAGGTCTGCATTTAAAGTCACACCAGAGGTGTTCAGCTGGGATTAGGACTTGGCTTTACCAGATCAGTCGAGTTCTTCCACACTGACTGAATTATTAGTTTCTTTTAGAACCTTGCTTTATACACGGATGCACTGTCATGTTAGAATAGAAAAGGGTCATGTCCAAACTGTTGCTATAAAATTGGAAGCACACAATACCCTAGAATATAATTATATGCTTAAACATTACGATTTGTACTCATGGAAATGACTAAAGTAGTCAAACCTGTTCATTAGAAGGAGGTGTCCCAATACATTTGGCAATATAGTGTACCAAAGGGCTTGTTTGTTTCAAGTGCAGATTTTAGTTTCATGATGATGATGTAGATTGTGTTTCTGTGTGTTTCCAGGTATCTTTCTGTACGCTGTAAGTACTACTTTGACTCCATGCTGTCTCAGAGAGGATACATAGGGAAAATGACCTTTGACCACAAGAATGAGACTCTCTCCATATCAGTAAGACTTTGCATGATGAAAACAATTATTGATGTGCTTATTTTCTTGACGAATTAACATTATGTTTTATGTTTTTTACTATACAGTATATGCATTATTTGTGACCTCTTAAAGGTTCAATGCTTTCCCATGATGATGGTCATCTGTCTGTTCCTCAGGTTCAGCCAGGAGAGGGTGGTAAGGCCGTTCTGAGTGACATGCGTTCACTATCTGGAGGAGAGCGTTCGTTTTCTACCGTATGCTTTGTCCTGTCACTGTGGGCCATAGCTGAAGCACCATTCCGTGCCTTGGATGAGTTTGATGTGTATATGGTAAGGAATGTCTCTTGGGCAGCAAAACAGAGTACTAAAATGATTTCTGAGGGATCAGAATTTAGGAACAAATTAATTCAGCCTTGGTGGGAATAAGAGACTTCTTGAAAAAAAAACACACAAATGTAAAAAATCTTACCAATCCCTTTATTTTATAATCCTGTTTTCATCACAAAATCAAGTAAATGATCAAAGAAGAAAAATTCTCTCAGGGATTTAGGCTAGTTTTTTTTTCAGGATTTTGTTGTCTTTACTGTATATTTTGGATTCTGTAACAGTTCAGCATTTTTTACAGTTTAGCTTTTTGTACTTTATTTCAGGGTTCATAGAAGGTGTTTAAAGTGTTTTAAGTACTTGAATTTGACTTTTTAAAAATTTCAGGGCTGGGAAACCCTTGAAAATTTTATTATTTCTAAAGAGGTACTTGAACAGTGCTTGAATATATATGCTTGAAATAAGTGTTTAATTTTATCAATAAGCACACATTTAAAAAAAAAAAAAAAAACAATTAAAAAAAAAACCCAACATACCCTTTTCACTTATTTCAATTAAAGCAACACTAAAGTTTTTTTTTACCTTAAAATAATGTTTCCGAACTCGTGTTAGTGGTTCATCAACTCATAACAGGGTGAAACAGCACTTTCGTATTCGCTTTGCGACCCTCTATCGGCCAGAACAGCACTATGTAAGTTTGGGTCGTCGGGTCGTGGTTTTGTAGTTCAAATGAGACTACAAATGTGACTTGCTTTATGGAAAAAAAAAAATAGCAAACTATGTCATTATTATGTTTTATTTCGTTTTCATACAAAGTCATGCAACAATACTCTACCTTGTCACTGGACATCGTTAATTCCAAAGCCTCTCCTGGATAGCCTCCAAACAAATAACCTGCATGTGACGCGACGGTAGGGTTCAATTATTTACGACAGCGGTAATGGACAATTCCGCTTCCAACCTGTAGAGGGAGCGAAGTTCTTTAGTGTTGCTTTAATGTCATTGGCGAGCTAAACCAGTAGTAGTACTAACTAGGGATGCACCGAATCCAGGATTCGGATTCGGATTCGGCCGAATCCTGGGCTTTTTGACGGGGTTCGGTTTCGGCCGAACCTTAGATTTATTTTCCACCGAAACCGAACCCTAGACTTGCACTACGACGTCACACGGCCGTTGATTACGTGAAGGTGTTTACATAGGAATGTAGTAGGCTGTAAGAATCTGAAAATGGAACTCGTAAGCAAAAAAAGTTTTGTTTGGCAGTACTTTCAACCAAAAGAAGGCGATTCAAGTCGAGCTTTATGTTCAATTTGCAATGCCAATTTGTCTCGTGGTGGCAAGCACCCTAAGCAGTACACAACATCGCCGATGTTAAAACATTTGCGTCTAAAACATCCAAAAGGATACGAGTTGTGCATGAAGGAATCTACAGACAGCAGCCAAAATGCAGCAACTTCAGGTACGGCAGCTGGACAGTCACAGCTAAAAACGTGTGGTAACCAGACGACCATTACTAGCTTTGCTAGCCCTACACTGAACAAACAAACAAAAAATACACTGCTGTGGACGTTGTTTACTTCATTAATGTGTTTTACTGTGTTAATGGAATAAGGATGCGAGTAGGATTCGGTTTCGGATTCGGCCGAATCTTAAACAGTGGATTCGGTATTCGGCCGAACCCCAAAAATCTGGATTCGGTGCATCCCTAGTACTAACAGTGTCAGCAAAAAGAGGAACAAACTGAATCAATTGAGTCATTTCATTGGAACTGATCTGATTGATTTAAACTCAATCATTCGTGTTAGGTGATTCACTAGTGAAAACCAGATCAAATTAAAAGAGCCATTCATTTTCTAATTTCGACATTGATTGTAATGATTTTAAAAAGCACGTAGTGATGGGAGAAACTGAGCTTTTCAAAACTCTGAATCAGTTGCATCGCAAAATGATTCACTCTTTCGAAGAGTTCAAATCGCGTATCGTGAATCATTTAATTCAAATCGGAACTTCAAAGTGTATCACAAATTATTTGATTTAGATCAAAACGGGTTTGTGAATCACTTTGCAAACTGAACGATTCAAATAAAATGATTTGCGAGCCATGATTTTTAAGTCGTGATCTAAATTAAATGATTTGAGATATGGGAAGTTCTAATCTAAGTCAAATGATTCGCGATACGCGCTCCGAGTCCTGATATGAAATGATGGTTCTTCAGAGGGTGGATCGTGAATCATTTGATTTAGATTCCCTCTTTCGAAAAGTTCCAATCGAATCGCGTATTGTGTATATATAATAATTTAATTCAGATCGGTACTTCAATGTGTATCACGAATCATTTGATTTAGATCGGAACATAGACTGTAAAAAATATGGACGTAGTGTCCGTGACGTCACCCGTAGGTTTCTGCAGAGTGATTTTGAAGCCTATAGTGGGCGAGATTCCCCGTCGCCATCTTGGAATTGCATCATCGCACATCACTCCCGGATAATCGAAAATGGGCAAAGAGGCGGGACGTGGGTGGAGCTGGGTGCTGAAACCACGCCCACTTAGCGCACCAGTGGTGACAGCAGCGGCAATCCCCCGTCACTCAAGTGGCCGCGCCCATAATTATGCAGAACTTTACGGCTTAATATAACTTAAACGGATGAGTTATAAAAAAAATTCACCCCCCTCACAGTTGACATGAAGGACGAAATTAGCTATATAGTCTAAAACCACTTTTTGAACCAGGCTGTAAACATGTTTTTTTTTCTGCTGTAAAGTTGGCCATTTTAACATGGGGAGTCAATGGGACTGACTCTCTTCTGCAGCCAGTCTCTAGCGGCCAGTTCATGAATTGCAGTTTAAGTCACTTCCGTGTTGGTTTCAATAGAGAGAGCAGGAGGTTGCCGCTTGGATCGGAACGGGTTTGTGAATCACTTTGCAAACTGAATGATTCAAATAAAATGATTCGCAATATGTGATTTGAAGTCCCGATCTAAATCAAATGATTTGTGATAATGCTCCAAGTCCTGATATGAAATGATGGTTCTTCAGAGTGTGGAGCGCAAATCATTTGATTCAGATCAGGATTTCGGAGCGATTTTGTGAATCTTTTTTTTTTTTGTTGTTGTTGTTTTTTAAACAATAGAAAATATCAAACCATTAAGGCAGTACAGTTATAAAAACAAAACAAAGAAATAAAGTATACTTTAAAAGTACTTCAGTACTTCATACTTAAGTAGTAATACTTTGCATGTTGTTCACTTTATTTTTGCCCTTTTTTATTAGTATGTTATTTTTTTTCGAACTTGAAATTGTTCAATAAGTGAGATCTCTGATTAAAGTTCTTGAAAATAAAAAAGTAGTGCTTGAAAAGTCCTTGAAAATCCTGTAATTTCATTTTACAGTATCTGTATAAACCCTGTTGTTTAAATGGTTGAACAATGTTGACAAATTAATTTCTACAAATACAAAAATTAAAGTAGTCTCTCAATTTAATATGTGGCCATTCAGCAGGCATTCATAATAATTATACTAAATAGAAAATGTGTATAGTAGTTTTGTAAACTACTGTCACACTGCTTGAAATATGTCAAGTAGCCAATAACATGTTGTGCAAATACAATAAGACATTTGTTATGTCATATGACTGGAGAAGAGCATGCAGTCACTGTATTGTGTGTTTTCTCTTTCAGGACATGGTGAACCGGAGGATCTCCATGGACATGATGCTGAAGATCGCTGCCAGTCAGCGCTACAGACAGTTTATTTTCCTCACGCCACAGAGCATGAGGTAAACAGCTCCTTTGGTGTCAAAATAGGCAGAAGTTGTTAGATTAGAAGACATGATTGTGTTTTCGCCTTTATCGCCTTAATGTTTTAATAAAAATGTAACCTTCTGCTTTCCTTTTCCCAGTTCCCTTCCAGTTAACAACCTCATCCGGATCCTCCGTCTGAAAGACCCTGACCGTAGCCAATCTGCTATTCCTTTCGGTCAGAGGAACCCAGAATAATGCTGCTGTCCACTGAATATCATCTTACGTGTTTGAGGCAAATCACAGCAGGCAAAGTACTTACGGCTGTACTTTACAGCTAATTACTGTGCACAGTTAATTTAGTTATTTAAACCCAAACTTTACAGGTTGTTCTGCACTTTAAATTTTTCTAAAATAATAGTTTTTAGATTTTATATATATCTACGTTATTACAATGTCATTTGCGTTTTTTGTTGGTTGATTTAAACCTGTGGAACAAATCATTTCAAGCTCAGTAATGGCTTGTTAATGATAATTGTTTTTATTTCATTTATCAGTCTTATTGTTTATTTTTTTAGTACTGGACTAAATAAAAAAGAAATTAAAATGTTTCTAGTATAACAAAAAACAATCGTCACTATTTTGTTCATTCAACAAGAATGCATTGTGTTGTGTTCGTGAGCCATGTTTCCATTTCTGTTTTTGTGTTTACAGCAAGTTCTGCATCTTTAAACATTGACTTTGAATACATCCGGCTTTAGAATGGGCATAATGCAAATAATACTATAAATTGTGGTTTCACAGTGAAGCTAATGACATACAGTCACAATGGCACTGATTCAGTTCTGTGATGATCTTTAAACCTGTACTTCAGTAGCGATAAGCAGTAGCTACATGATGACATCCATTTGTCTCTGTCAGTGAGTCTATTATTGACTCAAAATTTCTCTTTGCTGATTCAACTTGTCAGTGCTAGTTATATCCTGTGATGTTTTTTTTTTTTTTTTTTTTTTTTTTTGAGGCAGTTCCCATAGACAAATACATTTGTGGTTTTTAAGGTTGATAGTGTGCAAACTAGGAACTGAACATTATGTTCCTGTTCATTGCTTATTCATTGTTCCCTATTAGGTGTTAGATGGAATATATTCACACTTATTACAAAATTAGACCCTTTTGACTTAGATGTTAACTTAAGTCATATATCTTATGTCAGAAATGCATTTAAAAAATTATTAGTATTTATTTTTAAAAAATGGGCCTAAAAAAAAGACTCATCATGAACTACAAGCAGATTCTCTGTATAATGAGAACGTCCCTAATACCATCTGAATCGTAAATATGATTTAATTTTATAAGTAACAGCTGCCATTTTTTTCAGATTTTTATTTATTTATATAGATTTTTAAGGATATACATGGATGTTTATAAATATGAAAAATCCCTGAAAAACAATTCCAGAGGTTAAGTGTTAAAAAGTATAATTTATAATATAAACTTTTGCATTTATTTACAGTTGAAGTCAAAAGTGCTAAAATGAGAGGGATCATACAAAATGCAAGTTATTGTTTATTTATAACTTATAGTTCACAAGAGAAAATGTTCAAAACTTTACATACACTTGATTCTTAATACTGTGTTGTTACCTGAATGATCCACAGCTGTGTGTGTGTGTGTGTGTGTGTGTGTGTGTGTGTGTGTGTGTGTGTGTGTGTGTGTGTGTGTGTGTGTGTGTGTGTGTGTGTTTTTAAGTGATAGTTGTTTTTGAGTCTCTTGTTTGTCCTGAACAGTTAAACTGCCCACTATTCTTCAGAAAAATCCTTCAGGTCCCACAAATTCTTAGGTTTTTTAGCATTTTTGTGTATTTGAACCCTTTCCAAAAATGACTGTTTTTTTTAGATCCATCTTTTCACACTGAGGACAACTGAGGGACTCATATGCAACTATTACAGAAGGTTCAAATGCTCACTGATGCTCCTGAAGGAATCACAATGCCTAAAGACTCGGGGGATGAAAACTTTTTGAATTTGAAGATCAGAGTAAATGTAATTTATTTTGTCTTCTGGGAAACTCAGTTTCTTCTGTAGCTTCTGAAGGGCAGTACTAAATGAAAAAATATAATATTTAGGCAAAAAAAGAAAAATATACACATTCATTCTGTTCAAACGTTTACACCCCTGCCTCTTAAAGCATTGTGTTTCCTTCTGAAGCATCAGTGAGCATTTTAACCTTATATAATAGTTGCATATGAGTCCCTCAGTTGTCCTCAGTGTGAAAAGATGGATCTAAAAATCATACAGTCATTGTTGGAAAGGGTCCAAATACACCAAAATGCTGAAAAACCAAAGAATTTGTGGGACACAAAGGATTTTTCTAAAGAACAGCTGGCAGTTTAACTGTTCAGGACAAACAAGGGACTCATGAATCACTAAACAACAACAACAAAAACACAGCTGTGGATCATTCAGGTAACAACACAGTATTAAGAGTCAAGTGTATGTAAACTTTTGAAACGGGTCATTTTTATAAATTCAACTATTATTTTCTCTTGTGGACTAGATGTTAATGTCTTTTATGTGAAATATCATATTCAGGTCAGTACTAAATAAAAAATAACATGCATTTTGTATGATCTCTCTTATTTTGGTAAAATAATTAACAATTTGCAGATTCTGCAATGTGTATGTAATTTTTTGACCTGAACTGTAAATTAAATTAATATTACATAAATCACAGGGTGGTTAAGAAAACAAGACAAAAATCAAGCATTATTATTTTATTGAATAAACTACTGGCTATTTTGTATAAATATGTAAAAAGCTACAAAATAGCTGCCACAAATCAACAGCTTATAAAAACAAAAATTAAAGCACAATCCAACATTGATTGTTCTGGAAATGAAACAGGTAGCATAATAATTAGTGGCTGTACAGTGTTAATAAAAATTGTTAGTAAACATCTAAATTCATGTCTCAAGTACTTTGGGTAATATAGACAGCTTTCATTTCACCCCTACAAAATAAAGTACTGGTCTAAAATGGTTCATCCAGAGGACAGTGTGATTCCTGGCCATCAGATGTCCTTGGTGGCATCAGCATAGAGCAGGAATCCAGAAAACGTGCTGTCGTCCTCACTGCTGGAATAAACACCGTTCCAGTCCCGCAGAGTCTCCAGCCATACCTGGTCTCCAGATGATAGACGGAGCACTGCCATGTTAGAGGCCTGGTCAATGTCCTGGCCGTAAAGGGAGTCGCGAGTTCGCAGTTTCCGAACGCCGTTCACCACGAGGGCTGCGCGTAGAGGGCGATTACGCACTGTTATGTAGTAGGAAAAGACGTAAACTCCTCCATGAGTGCAGTTGAATTTACTGGCGTGGGGGTCCCAGTGACCCTCCTCGTTGTAAATGACTTTATCAAACTTGATCGGCAGGCCAGGAGGCGGGAACGATCGGCTTGGAAAGAGACCAACGCTGAAGGCTGAGCGCTTCTGAACGGCAGGTTCACCTTTAAAGCCCTTGAATCCCCGAATACCTCTTGCTCCCTTCAGGCCTCGTGTGCCTTTCATCCCTGGCATCCCCCTCTGCCCTGGTGGTCCATTGGTTCCTGGAGGACCTGGCTCTCCCTGCTTACCTGGAGGTCCTGGGTCTCCCTTCGGCCCCTTAGCCCCAAGAAGCCCATCTGTGCCGTTCAGACCTGGCACACCCATGTCTCCTTTTGGTCCTTGAGGCCCTGGTTCCCCCATAGTGCCTTTCTGTCCTTTCTCTCCAAATGGACAGTCTCCTTTGTCCCCCTTCTCTCCCTTGATGCCATCTGGTCCGGGGGGGCCAGCTGGTCCTTGCATGCCAGGCTCGCCCACCTCTCCCTTTGTTCCGTTCCAGCCGGGCTCTCCCCTGTCCCCTGGGTCTCCTTTCAGCCCGGTTAAACCTGGATCTCCTTTGTCTCCTTTGAGGCCCATTTCACCTGCACACATTAACATCAAGTGGAATTCGAAATATAAGGCCCGTTCTCAGGAAATCTGTTACTGTATAACACTTTAAAAAGGCTACTGGAGAACACTTCAGTATGTCAACCTTACTTACTAATTTTTACCGCAAATAAGTGCAATAACAACCATAGATTCTGAGGGGGACCACTATTTGGTATTTTAACTCCTTGATTCTTGAACCAGTCCTGCTTAAGTAGTTACAGCCTTGCAAAATGCCAGTAATTATTTATCATTACTAACTCTAAAGAACTACATTATTTCAACCCCATCACAGTTAATCGTTATTTCATATTTTAAGATAAATTCTCATAAGATACATTTTTTTAACAGGGGAAATGTTGCATCATAACAGGGTTGAAAAGTTATTCTCAATGTTCTCAAAAGCATTTTCCAAAAATAAATAAATTAATAATCTACATAATGAAAACTTGGTATAATAAATACAAGTAGTTATTTATCTCTAAAACTAAAGTTCTACATTATTTCAACCCCATCAGTCTATAATTCACTATGAGTAAATTCTGATAGTATCGCTTAGTTTCAGAAATTACACATCGTAAGTTAAAAAAGGTCATCACTCTTATTAGAGGTTAGCCATAACAGAGTTAAACTGTTGAACTTGATAAGGTCAGTGTAGATGTAACTTAATACTTAAACATAGAAGAATGTTATACTGTATGCATTAAATCCAAGAAAGATTTGGATGTCACTCCTTTGAATATGATTTCTAAAAGATCAAACCATTATTAAGAAAGGGGGGAAATGTAAAGCATTTTGGAGAACCAATCTACATAGTTAAAACATGATATAATAAATGCCAGTAGTTATTTCTTACTTCTAACCCTTTCACAGTTAATGTATAATTTGTATACTTAGAAAACAGAGTAAATTCCAATATTACTGCTTAGTTTTGGCAAATTACACCGTTGTTTTCTAGAGAAAAAAAAGCCACCGTAACAGAGTTAAACTATTTAGCTTGATGAGTTGATGAGCAAAATACTAAAAGATTGTAAAAGAAAGTTATATTTTTTAGTCTTTCTGAAGACACGGTTCATTGATGTCACTCCTTTGAATATGAGATCTAAAAGGTCAAGCCATTATTCAGAAAAGGGGGCAATGTCACATCATAACAGGGTTGAACACAAAGTTAGGGACTGAAACAAATTATATATGCATACTGTGTCATGTAATAACAGGGTTAAAAAGAAAGTGAGGGACAATTACAAATTATATATGCCTATCACATCATAACAGGGCTGAACAATAAGTAAGGGACAAAGCAAATTCTAGAATCTGAAAAATGTGTAAAGCATTTTAGAAACAAAGTCTGCATACTTAAACACAATATAATAAATACCAGTAGTTATTTATTACTTCTAATCCTAAAACTCTAGATTATTTAAACCCTGTGACAGTTCATTTGTAATTCTTGTCCTTGGATATTGGAGTAAATTCTAATAGTAACACGTCGTTTTGGTAAATTACACATAATTAAAAAAAAAAGACTTTGCCATAACAAAATACTTAAAGGTTTTAGAAGAAAGTTATATTTTTTAGAACCGTGTGGTCAGAAAGACTTTGATTTTACTCATTTGAATATGACATCTGTAAAATCAAACCATTATTCAGAAAAGGGGGGGGGGGTGTCACATCATAACAGGGTTGAACAGAAAGTAACGGACAGAAACAAATTCTGTAATGCATACTGTATCACATCATAACAGGGTTGAACAATGCATAAGGGTCAAAGCAAATTCTAGAATCTCAAAAATGTGTAAAAAAAAACATGATATAATAAATAAAAGTAGTTATTTATTGCTTGTAAACCTAAAATCTATATTATTTCAACCCTGTCACAGTTCATTTGTATTTCTTATACTTGGATAACAGAGTCAATTTTAATAGTACTGTTTAGTTTTGGTGTACCTTGTAAGAAATTACACATAATTTAAAAAAGACTTCACCATAACAGAGTTGAAATATTGAGTTTTATAAGGTCCAAAATGTAATTAAGTGCTTGTGAAGACTGAAAAATAACCGATATCTGTTAAAACCGTATTGTCCAGAAGACTTTGACAATGTCACTCTTTTGAATATAATGCCAAACAGCTGAAACCATTATTTTAAAAGGGGGTGAAATGTCACATCTTAACAGAGTTGAATAAAGTATGGGACAGATACAAATTCTAGATTCTCAAAAATGTGTAAAACATTTTAGGAAAAATAGACTTAATGAAAACATGGTATAATATACACCAGTAGTTACGTATTACTTCTAATTCTAAAGCTCTGCATTCAACCCCGTCACAGTTCATTTGTAATTCTTTGCGTACTTGGAAAACTGAGTCAATTCTGATACTGCTTCATTTCAGAAATGATAAATTATCATTCAAAAAAATGATCACCACTTATTTTTAGTGCTTCGCTATAACAGAGTTGAAATATAAAGCCTGAAAAGGTCAATGTAAACATAATGAAATACTTATTAATACTGTAAAACAAAAACTGTTAGAACCATGTGGTAAAAAAGAGTTTGATGTCACTCCCTTGAATGTTGTCAGGGGTTCGAGTGCGTAGCACTGAAACCCTATTGTAATTAAACTAATATTTTGAAAAGGGAGGAATGTGACACATTACAGGGTTGAACAAAGAGTGGGACAAAGGCAATCCTGCATTTTCTCTGGGGGACAGGCCGAGGATTTTTAATGTAAAAATAAAAATAGTGCTCTTAACATTTGTACATACTAAATAGAGTTCTGTCAGATAATGTGTCAGCAGTTCAGTTCAGATTATTAAGGGTTTCTTTTTCCCACTGTGTAGTAGTAAATAATAGCACTGTTTTCTGAGTACAGTCCATAAATCAACAAAGCAAGTGTAACAGAGTGCATCAAAGATTGGGTAGGGCCTTTGTCACAGATGAATGTACCTTTCTCTCCTTGTTTCCCAGTAACACCAGGAATCCCAGGTAGCCCACTCACTCCAGGATCACCTTTCTCTCCTGAAGGAGGAAAGGACATCTGTTAACAAACTTCCAAGCATTATCTGTGAATTAACCTCAACAATGGGACATTGTGTCTACTGTGACAATGTTTAAGATGGAACATGCTGTTTTGTAAATCTGTTGCTTGGCTCGAGGTGCTCAAAGATCTCTCCAGATACCTTCACTTGGGATTGCCAGCAATAGATTTCACTTAGCATTGAAGAGAAAGGATTTGCACATGTCTATTCTTTGCTGAAACAGTTCATCAGAATAGATCTCTACAAAAACCTTGAACACTGGTGCATTTATTTTTTATTTGAGTGTTGAAGAGCTTGCTGGGGCTAGAAAGAGAGAAGAATCAGAGATATAGAGCTCTGCAGAAAACCTTTTGTGTAATCCCAGGGAACTAGCATTACCAGTTTCAAGACAAATAGTAGGTTGTGCCAACTTGTGTGAGCATGCAGCACTAACGGAAAGGGAAAAGTTCAGTCTATTTGATTTAGGCGTGGTAATTGTTTTTCCTTTGGTAGGGACACAGAAGGAGAAGCCTTGAGAATACACACATAAACTCTATGCAATTCTCCTTAACTTAGGTCAAGGTCTTTTCTAATATTTGTCCTTCTTGCAAAACAAGGATAATTGTATACACATTCAACAGATTGAGTGTCAGAGTCAGTGCCCCTAATCCTTTGTTTATAACTTTGGATAGACTAACCACCATTTTTAGAAGTTGTGAAAGAAAAAATGATGGTCCTTTTGTAAACAGTATTTGCCTAAATTCTTTCACTACTTTATATGGAGGTTTTGGTTTAGAACTGACAATTGTAACATAATATCATTAACTACTAAGTTCTTTCTCTTTCTGCAGGATTCATTGATTCATTGACCAACTACTTGCATAACAATCTCTCAACCAATTTGTTCAGAAAGTTTCTGCATCCAAATATGGATGCTACCCTACTATATAATTGCCAAAAAACACTATGTGAAATTAGTATGTCAGAATTTGTTGTATTCATAAAAGAGTAGCCAAAAATACTTTGATGGCCCAGTACTTTCTCAGTACTGTGATTCTAGAGTGCACATTCAGTGGAGGCCACAGGAGAGGAGTTGTAAATAACAGTGAAGCAACACAACTAATACCGTAGGTCACATGAAAAAGACAACAGGGCATGTCCAGATTTAAGTCATTGAATGGTTCACTCAACCAGTTTGTTCAAAAACACAAATTGTGAAAATATCACATTATAACAGAGTTGAACAGAAAGTAAGGGACAGATACAAATTCTTGATTCTCAAAAAATGCATAAAGCATTTTAGAAAAATCGACAATGAAAACATGCTACAGTTCATTCGCAATTCTTAGATAACACAGTCAATACTGATAGTACTGCTCAGTTTCAGAAATTATAAATTATAATTTGGGAGAGAAAAAAAGATCATCACTGTTATTAGTGTTCCCCAATAACAGAGTTGAAATATTAAGCCTAAAAAGGTCAATGTAAACATAATGAAATGTTTAAAAAGACTGCTAAAAGACTTTATCTGTTAAAATCATTTAGTCAAAAACACTGCTATCAATGCTAAATATTAAATAACTGACTATGGCATCAGTTGCATTGCTTCACTGTTATTCACAGTATTGTTCCTCATCAAATGTGTTTAGTGATTTTGGAGGCACTAATTCATTCAGAAACAAACAAGTGAATATGTTTTAAGTGAGTCATTGAATGGTTCACTCAACCAGTTTGTTCAAAAACACATATGTGACCCTGGACCACAAAACCAGTCTTAAGTCGCTGGGGTATATTTGTAGCAATAGCCAAAAATACATTGTTTGGGTCAAAATTATTGATTTTTCTTTTATGCCAAAAGTCATTAGGAAATTAAGTAAAGATCATGTTCCATGAAGATTTTTTGTAAAATTCATACTATAAATATATCAAAATGTAATTTTTGATTAGTAATATGCATTGTTAAGAACTTAATTTGGACAACTTTAAAGGTGATTTTCTCAGTATTTTGATTTTTTTGCACCCTTAGATTCCAGATTTTCAAATAGATGTATCTCGGCCAAATATTGTCCTATCCTAACAAACCATACATCAATAGAAAGCTTATTTATTGAGCTTTCATGTGATGTATACATCTCAGTTTTGTCAAATTTAACCTTATGACTGGTTTTGTGGTCGAGGGTCACATATAGCAAAACTACCATATTGAAACAGAGTTAAAATATTAAGCCTGATAAGGTCAGAGTAAACATAATGAAATACTTAAAAAGACTGTTAAAAAAAACTTTATCTGACTACGTCATCAGTTGCGTTGCTTCACTGCCATTCAAAGGTTTGTGAAATGTGAAATCAAATGTGCTTAGTGTGCGATTTCGGATGCAGTCACTAATTCATTCAGACACAAACAAATATATTTTAAGTGAGTCATTGAATGGTTCACTCAACTAGTTTGTTTAAAAACAAATAGTGAAAATATCACAGTTGACAGTTTTGCACAGATACAAAGTGTAGATTCTAAGCATTTAAAAAAAATTTAAATATGCTATAACATACCAGTTATTTTTTCAACCCAGTCACAGTTCATTTGTAATTAGATAACTGAGTCAGTTGTGATAATACTGTTTAATTTCTAAAATTCTACATTATCATTTAAAAAAAAGATCATCACTGTTATTAGAGTTTCTAATAATATGTACCAGTAATTTTTAACTTTTAACCTTAAAGCGCTACATTATTTCAACCCTGTCACAGTACATTTGTAATTCTTAGATAACTAAGTCAGTTCTGATAGTGCTGATGATTCTACGTTATCATTTTAAAAAACAGATCATCACTGTTATTAGAGTATCCGATAACGGAGTTTAAATATTAAGCCTGATATGGTCAATATAAACATAATGAAATACTGAAAAAGACTGTAAAAGAAACTTTTATCTGTTAAAATCTTGTAGTCAAAAAGACTTTGATATCCCTGCCTTGAATATTGAATAAGTGAATATATTTTAAGTGAGTCATTGACTCAACCATTCAATGACTCACTTGTTTGACTTTGTTCAAAACACTAATTCATTAAAGGGATAGTTCACCCAAAAATGAAAAGTCTGTAATTAATTACTCACCCTCAAGACCTTTGTTCATCTTCAGAACACAAATTAAGGTATTTTTGGTGTTGAAGAGCTCTCTGACCCTCCATAGACAGCAAGGGTCCTACCACGGTCAAGGTCCACATAGGTACCAAGAACGTCAACAAAAATCTGTGGTTCACAGGTAGTTTGTCTATGGAAGCTCAGAGAGCTCTCGGATTTCATTAAAAAGATCTTAATTTGTCTTCCGAAGACAAACTAAGGTCTTACAGGTTTGGAACAACATGAGGGTGAGTAATTAATGACAGAATTTTCATTTTTGCGTGAGCTCATCCTTTAAGGGACCACCACTGTGTGTTTCTTCGTTTTCATTTTTTACATTAATGTAACTAGCAATATTGCATCTAAAATTTTAATTACTCAATATCAACTTCTTTCTTATTAAACTGTTGCAATATTTTCTTGTGAACACAAGTACATGACATTACCATACAGACCTTTTCCTCCATGAGGTCCTGGAGCACCAGTGAGTCCATCCTGACCTGGAGGTCCAAGAGGTCCCATCTCACCCTTTTCCCCTGGAATACCTTGCAATAAAGAGAAAATATTAATTTAACATTTATTCACATAGATATCAACTAGGCAACCACCACTCGTTTTCTTACCCGGCAATCCCTTTTCTCCCACCGGTCCTGGAGGACCTCTCTCTGGTGGACAACACTCACAAAAGTTGAAAAAACACTCATTGTAGTCCAACGTATAGTTCCCAGGGCCCACCCCAGGAGGAGCCATGGCCTCCGTGTGGTAATCAGCAGAATAAGCATCACTGGAGTAGGTGGTGCTATCGGTGGGGGGAGTAGAGTAAGCGTCCATCATGGAGTCTGTGACTTCCTCTGTGATGCCACTGGCGGTGGGGCTCACAGTGGTGGTGCTCGGATGAGACCCCAAGCGGCCGGGTGGCTGTGGAGGACCCCCTTCATCTCGAGGCGGAGGCTTCTTAGTGGGTTTCAGTCGTGGCCACTGTGTGGTCTTGGGTAGTGATGCTTGATTCCCTGCTGTTACCACCAGCAAGGCCATCAGCAGAATGACCGGGTGGACAATATTGGGCATTGTACAAGTAGCTGCACACAGTGGACACCAAATGGTAGCTGATAAACTAGATTTGTAAATTTTCAAAGGAAAAAAATGCATCAAATACTTACCTAGTCGTTAAATTGCGTGCCGCCACTCTGTTCTCCTCTCTAAGAGAAAACTGCGTCCAGATCACTACCTTTTAACTACCCGTGCCTCCCCGTCGCCCCTCAGTCCAGCCAATGAGAGTGTTTTCTCCTGCATGGGCAGGTGACATACACTTGGCACAGGCCTGAGGATTTGATACCTGAGGAGAAGCCTAATGAGATGGCTTTAGAAAGTAACGTATCAGTCCTTCTTATTCTCATGCATCTGTATCCGCTGTGTTATATCACTTAGAAGGGCAATTAAAGTGCATCTGTCTGTGTGTCCAGTTCATTCATTTTACATATGACTATGAATGAACAGGAAATGGTGGAAACATTGTACCTTTAGGTGTACAACAGCGGGTCAGTGGGTCAGTGGCCTTTAAGGGATATCTTTGTACTTTATTTACCTCTAAAAGCTTTTTAGTAGTATCCTAAGCATACTTATTACAATTCTAAGATATTAATATGCAACTTTTAAGGGCGGAAAAGATGCAAAGGGATACTGGCTTAGAGAAAATGATATTTTTCAATAGGGATGGATGTCGATTAATTGAACCTGAAATGGTTTGGAGTATTTTCATATAGCCTTCTTTTCAAGAACTTTTTGTATCCACAAAAATTCAACGGTTGTTGAAAAATAGCTCAGAAAAGTTAGTTCTGAGAACCTGACAGTTGATATATTGTATTTAATACAAAAAAAAAGTAGTTCTGTCAAATCGATTAATTTTTGTTTACATACTATGTGACCTTGGTCAACAAAACCAATCATAAGGGTCTTTTTTTTTTTTTAAATTGTAATTATACATCATCCGAAAGCCGAATAAATAAGCTTTCCATTGATGTAGAAATAGGACAATACTTGGCTATTTGAAAATCTGAAATCTGAGGGTGCAAATAAATCAAAATATTAAGAAAATCTTAGCAATGCATATTATTAATCAAAAATACAGTTTTAATATATTTTAAGTAAGATATTTACAGAATATCTTCATGAAACCTGATCTTTACTAATATTCTAATAATATTTGGCATAAAAGAAAAAAGATAATTTTGACCCATACAATGTATTTTTGGCTGTTACTACAAATATAGGCTTAGTTTTGTGGTCCAGGGTCACGTATATGTATAAAGTGTGTATATTTATTATGTATAAATAAATACACACACATAGATCTATATATTTAAGAAATGTTTATATAATATAAATTATATGAATACAAATTTGTGCATGTAAATACTTTCAAATATATATATACTGTATTTATATATACATAATAAATATACACAGTACACATACATATATTATGTAAACAAAAACCTTTATTTTGGATTCGATTGATTGCGATTAATCGTTTGTCAGCACTAAAATCAATACATTTTAGATGCAACTTACGTGTCTTAAATGTTTTTGGGCCACTATGTGAGAGTATCATAATGGAAAGTAGATTAAACAATACTGTTCAAAAGTTTGGGATCAGTATAATTTTAATGTCTTTGAAAGAAATTTCTTATGCTCTCCCAAGGCTTCATTTTTTGATTATTATGAAATATTATTACAATTTAAAATAACCGTTCCCTATTTGAATATATTATCAAATGTAATTTATTCCTGTGATGCAAAGCTGAATTTTCAGCATCATTACTCTTCAGTGTCACATGATCCTTCAGAAATCACTCTAATAGAACAGCATTTCCTTGATTTTTTTTTTTTATATATATAATAAAAATAAAATATATGTTAGTATGTATGTATATAACTATTGGTATCAGTCTGTGTACACTGAAGCTCTCTTACAAAGTTTCAGAAGCAAAATTGCATGCTGCACGATGTTAAACAAAGGTTGATAAGTCATGATTTTCCCAAGGATCAAAGAGAATCAGAGACTTTTGGGGGATTTTTGAACGGTCTCAGTGGAGAAAACACTAACACTTGTGGGGTGAACGGTCGTGTATCCTAGACGCCTTCAAACCCTTCCATCAGACACACCGTCTACTTCCTAACAGTATAAATGCACAAAATTTGAACGAAGAAACCCAGGGCCTTCTACAGAAATGTGGCCTGAATTCTGTGTAACTGGTCCATTTGGCCGGAGCTCAAAGGGAAGTCAAATAATCAAAGCAAATGAGACGTTGGCCCATGAAACAAAGTCATGGCAGTCTTTCTGCAGCGCTCCTTCAGGAAATCCAGCACTGGTGACTTTTATATCTCAGGGGGTTATTGACCAGAGTAACCCCAGAGTTGAGATGTTCATCTCGTACCTCGCGGTGTGATATGATGTCTCCCAGCGGTGCAATGACATCATTTAAGGAAAAGGCGTTTAAATTACACCTCCAGTGTTTGTTAGATCAGTACTGTGTGATTAAACTGTGGCTGTCTTCAGACTGAGGTTATGACATCTTAAACTGGTCATACGTCTTCAACACCTTCCAAAATAAGTTATATATATATATACTGAGCACAACTGAAGGACTCATATGCAACTATTACGGAAGGTTCAAATGCTCATTGATGCTTCAGAATTGATCAAAAGTTTACATACACTTGATTCTTAATACTGTTGTTACCTGAATGATCCACAGCTGCTTTTTTGTTTTTGTTTAGATAGTTGTTCATTAGTCCCTAACAGTTAAACTGCCCGCCGTTCTTCAGAAAAATCCTTCAGGTCCCACAAATTCTTTGGTTTTCCAGCATTTTTGTGTACTTAAACCTTTTCCAAAAATGACTGTATGATTTTGAGATCCATCTTTTCACACTGAGGACAACTGATGGACTCATATGCAACTATTACAGGAGGTTCAAACGCTCACTGATGCTTCAGAAGCAAAAACAATGCATTAAGAGCCAGGGGTGTAAACTTTTGAACAGAATAAAAATGTGCACATTTTTATTATTTTGCCTAAATATCTTTTTATTTATTTATTTAGTACTGCCCTTCAGAAGCTACAGAAGATACTTACATGTTCCCCAGAAGACAAAATAAGTTAAACTTACCCTGGTGATCTTCAAATTTAAAAAGTTTTCACCCCTAGCTCTTAATGCATTGTTTCCTTCTGAAGCATCAGTAAGTGTTTGAACCTTCTGTAATAGTCCCTCAGTTGTCCTCAGTGTGAAAAATACACAAAAATGCTGAAAAACCAAAGAATTTATGGGACCTGAAGGATTTTTCTGAAGAACAGCTGGCAGTTTAACTGTTCAGGACAAACAAGCGACTCACTAAACAAAACAAAAAAACAACTGTGGATCATTCAGGTAACAACACAGTATTAAGAATCAAGTGCATGTAAACTTTTGAACGGAACAAGGTCATTTTTTATCACTTCAACTATTATTTTTTTTCTTGTGGACTATGTAAATTCTTTTATGTGCAATATCTTATTCAAATGATCCCTCTTATTTGGTAAAAAAAAATTAACGTTTTGCAGATTCTGCTAGGTGTATGTAAACTTTTGACCTCAACTGTATACCTATCACGCATGATTAAAGAGGAGTGAAACTGAATACTAGGTATACAGGTTTGTTAAAATCTCCAACTATGAGCAATAACAGTGATGCATTTCCTAGCAAGCAGCACTAAACCAAACAGCAGTATGTTTCAGCAGGCATTACCCTCTCCGTTTACAGTGTCCATTAGACTCGTCTAGCACTGTGTCTGTTGACACAAGGGCACCATTGGGAGTAGGAGATGAGAGGTGTGGGGGGATGCTGTGGGGTGTTACTTGAGCCTGTGATAGCCACCCTCTCGCAGCCGCAGCACAGGCCATATGCATTAGCTTCAAGAGGCTCGAATGCCCTGCGCTAAATGACATGCCCTTGTTACCAGGTAGGCAAAATGGAAACCATTAGTCAAACCAAAAGATCCATTTCTCTACACCTCACTAAGCTTCCAGTACTGGAGCACCACAAAAAATAAATCCCATTGGACTTCTGTGATGAAAATGAAATCAATAAAATGTGCATCCATTATTCAGCTTCTGGATGGCTAACAGTATGGTAAGCACTTTTCTGCATCGCGGTTTTGCATCCGTTTATCCATTACTGGTAGTGTGTTTACTTGTGGCATCCCTAAATGGATCCTTCTCTTGACAAGCCTATGCAACGTCATGTCTGGGCATGAAGTAAAATAACTGGTTTAAAATTGTTAAGGGTTTCGCATTTTACAAAAGACGTTTACGTTTAAATGCATATTAGCAGTTATAAATGGGTGGTTGACATGTAAAGCCTACCATCTGAAATAATCTTCAAAACAAATGTATTTTTAATGGAACACTTTATTGAACCTATGGTGTACAACTGGTAAAGTTTTCAGCAAAGTTGATAGTGTTGGTAATTTTCAGGCCTTAAAAAATATGATACAGTAGGTTTTATAGATTTAATTCCTTTTTGCCTTTGCGCGTTCATTTTATATGATCCTACAATGTGGCAAATTACTACAGAATTTAAGTAGTTTAAAACTTATTTTAGGTGAACTATAGAATGCTATGGATAGCTGCATGCCTGACATTTTATGTGAACTACCTAAATATTCTTCTTATTTTTTAAATTTAAATTCATTTGTCCTGATTTTGGATTGGTTGATTTGGAATGCCATTTCGCCGGATATTTTATGTATAAAAATGATTGAGAAGATTCTCTAGACTCTCTAGGTCAATAATTATCAAAACAATGTTGAAATTTATCCTTAACAGGGTAGTTGTCCGAATTTACCCAAAATCCTATAAAGTCTAAAGGAAAACTCAAAACTTCACAAAACCTGGTAAGTTTTAAGGGGATCGGACCACAGCTGGCTCTATAATAGTCATAGATGTTAACATACTGTAATGCTTTTATATGGTAAATTACCTGTATTGAAGTCCACTATAAGGCAAAATCCTGGAATGTTTTCCTCAAAAACTTTAGTTTCTTTTTGACTGACATGGATGACACTGGGGTGAGTAAATAATCAGGAAATTTTCATTCTGGAAGTGAAATAATCCTTTAAATATACTATAAAAATATATTTTTTAAATGTAATTAATCAGAAAATGTCTAAATGAAAGGACACCCATATTAAAGTTCACTTTCAGAATTTCACCCCAATGTTGTCAAAAATGTTTGTTTTTCTTTCTTCAGTATAAAGAAATGAATGCATCTACCCATTGTGTAATCATGTTGGAAAGGTCATCACGGTTAGCTCTTTATCTGTGTGCTTCGGTTCAAAAAGGTAGGGTGGGGCGAAAAACTCCATCTAATGTTCTTCTCCAACTTCAAAATTGCCCAACATTGTTGTTTTACACTTTCTTGTAAAGGTCGGTAGACGTTTCTTTTCTTAGACACGTTTGCTTTGTACATATAATCAGGAAATTTTCATTCTGAAAGTATAATAATCCTTTAAATATATTATAAAAATATATTTTTTAAATATAAATGTCTAAATGAAAGGCATATTAGGTCAACTATTTGCCTGCTAAACCCATTTGAAAATCTACTATTTACTGACAGACTAATTGGTTTTATTCGACAGGATTGATATTATAACACGAACTTTACCTAATAAAACCGAGGTACAAAGTACAAATGAAACCCCACAGTTCTGCAGCCAGTGTGTCAAAAGCGTGGCGCTCTGTTTTTCTTGTGAGGACAGCTACGCATGACGTCACGCCCTTTCAGATTCATCGATTTGTACGTCACGTTGCGGCATCGCTTGAACAAAAATATCTGTTTGCTGAAATGTAGTCTGACGTAGGCTTCTCAAGCTAACGGACCGATATGCTGTCATTTTGATAGTGTTTCTGGTGTCTATTTTCCCCGTTCCACCCGGCGCTGCAGTCAGTCACGCAACGCGCGGAGGAAGCCAAGCCAGTCAGCAGCAGCAGCAGCAGCATGTGCATCGACGAATTGGCGGTATAAAGTGCGTTAAACAAGTAAATAACAGTGCGTTTTGACCAGAGACTTGTCGAAAACGCTAGATAGCGGCACAGATGGCTTTCTAGGAGGGAATGGATTCGCTGTCGCTGGGGGTAATGGGATCTGTGCGGTTATATGCAGCCCGTCGGTAGGGCACCAGAGCCAGACTGCAGCTGAAAGCACCGGGATCTCGCTTCATCTGCAGCTTATAATATAACCACCGGCCATTCGAGCGTTTGCGTCGTTGTGTTCGGGCTTTCAGGGGCTGTTCAAACACGTCGGGCTGCAGATGGGCTTTAATATCGGTCTAATGAAGTAATTTGAAGCCCATACTTCAGTCCCAGGGTGCAGTCTTGAGCGTGTGATGATAGGAGACACAATGACGCTTTTGTCTCTTTTGGGTCGCATCATGCGTTATTTCTTGCTCAGGCCAGAGACCTTGTTTCTGTTATGTATAAGCTTGGCCCTTTGGAGTTACTTCTTCCACACGGACGAGGTAAAAACCATCGTCAAGTCGAGCCGGGATGCCGTGAAGATGGTGAAGGGAAAAGTGGCCGAGATGATGATGAACGACAGACTCGGCGGTCTGGACGTGCTGGACGCCGAGTTCTCCAAGAC
>NC_133370.1:42424904-42478932 GCF_049309525.1 Garra rufa
CAAACTCTATTTATAGTGGTATTTGTTTATACTAATGTGCAGGGGCCCTCCTGCTATCTGAACAGTTAATAGATTAAAATGTGCCAACTTCATGCTCTTCGGCCCCAGTAAAAAAGTCTTTTAATCTACACTCCTCTCTATCTCTTCCCATAAATGTTTGCTGACCCAAACGTCCTGACATTAAAAGTCTTATCTGTGTGTACACTTGTCAAATGATATCGTACTGGGCTGGCTGATATTTCTGGTTGTAAAATGAAAAGGCCATGAGGATTATTACCTTAACCAAACTGCTAATGTTGGATTACTGACACATCCACTCAATAGAAAGAAGAGTGCTTGAGTTTTTATTACTGCTGAAGAGTTCTGGACGATATACGTAAAATTTGACATCTTGATACATCAGTCAAAAGTTTTCGAACAGTTTTTTTTTTTTTTTTAAAGAAGCCTCTTCTGCTCACCAAGCCTGCATTTATTTGATCTAAAGTACAGCAAAGACAGTAAAACATTGAAATGTTTTACTATTAACTGTTTTCTATTTGAATATATTTTAAAATGTAATTTATTCCTGCGATTTCAAAGCTAAATTTTAGCATCATTACTCCAGTCACATGATCCTTCAGAAATCATTCTAACATTATGATTTTCTTTTCAAATGATAGTGATAATTTAGCTTTGATCACTGGAATAAATTACATTTTAAAATATATTCAAACAGAAAACAGCTATTTGAAATAGTAAAAATACTTGAAAATTTTACTGCTTTTGCTTTACTTTGGATCAAATAAATGTGGGCTTGGTGAGCAAAAAAGACTTCTTTAAAAAACTTAAAAAATAAAAAATAAACTTTTGACCGGTAGTGTATTTTTCTAAATTTTGACAAATCAATATATTTCTTAATATTTTTTTCATCTGCTCTAGAACAGGGGTGTCAAAAACGTGATTTGAATAGATTTAGCTTGTTTTTAAGCACATTCAGAATGTTTAGTGCAAAAAAAAAGTACAAAAAAAAACGACTTTTTTTATTAACACATGTAAATATAAACAGAGTGCAAAATTTGTACAAAAAGTACATTCTGACAGCTTCTTTAGAGCAATGCAATGTGCAGCTGAGGTAAATTATGCAAGTGTTTCTAGCTAAGAACATAAGTCTGTCAGCTCTTTTTGGTTAAAAAGATGCTCTGTCATGACACAATGTTCCCATTGGCACTAAAAACTCTTTCACATTGGGAGCTAGTTGCTGGAGCACATAAGCAGTTCTTGGCTAGTTTGCAAGAGGAGTGAAATTGCATGTAGGTGCTGTCTTTGGCACATTATTTTAAATTTTCAACAATATTCAAGCTGTAATTTTATATTGTATATTTGATTATTGCAATAGTCTCTCTGTTATTCAAAATATTGTCCTGTTGTGGCTTTAGTTAGATTCATTTTGGTCAATCAACCCTATTTTTGGTTATGAGCTGGGAAAGAGGCATGACATGGATTCACAAAAGCAGACCAGTTTAGGACTGGTATGTGTTAGAAATTAAATTAAATTAAATTATTAGCATTAAAGGAGAAGTTCACTTCCAGAACAAACATTTACAGATAATTTTCATACCCCCTGGTCATTCAAGACGTTCATTTTTCTCCATATAGTGGATTTCTATGGTGCCTGACGTGAGTTTGAACTTTCAAAATACAGTTTAAATGCAGCTTCAAAGCGAAACAATGGGTTATTTTCTTTAAAAAAAAAAAAAAGCCAATTTATATACTTTTTAATATCAAATGCTTGTCTTGTCTACCATTTAAACTGCATTTTGGAAGTTCAAACTCAGGGGCAACATAGAAGTCCACTATATGGAGAGAAATCCTTAAATGTTTTCCGCAAAAAACATAACGTCTTTATGACTGAAGAAAGAAAGACATGAACATCTTGGATGACAAGGGGGTGAGTACATTATCTGTCATTTTCTTGTTCTGGAAGTGAACTTCTCCTTTAATATTTAACATGTTATTTAATTATAATACATATTTTTAATTAGATTAATATATAAATTATTTCAGAGTAATATTTAATTATTAATTAATTGAATTCAGCAAGGGTTAAATTGATAAAGTGACAAAGACACATTATTACACACATTTGTAAATGTTGACATTTCTATTAATGAAATCCTAAAAAAATGTTTTTATTTAAAATGATTAAAACTATTTAAATATTAAGCAGCACAACTGTTTTCAACATTGGTGATCATCAGATATGTTTCTTGAGGCACAAATCGGCATATTAGAATGATTTCTGAAGGATCATGTGACACTGAACACTGGAGTAATGATGCTGAAAATTCAGCTTTGCATCACAGGAATAAATTGCATCTTAAAATAGTAATATTTCACTTTTACTGTTTTTTTTTTTAAATTAACTTATTTTTTCTTCATGAGAGCACCAGAGGCGCAGAATAGCAACACTGTTAAATTATACATTTTTTCCCTTAGAAATTATAGAGGCAGTCTTTCCCAGTCTACCGTAATGCTCAGCACATAAATCTGATACAAACAACAGGATGAACACCCCACCCAGTCGCAAGTCTGAGCCAAATCTTTTATTGACTTTCTAGGCTGCTTGCAATTAGTCATTTTTTTATCATTGTTCCCATGTTCATTTATTACAGATGTGAAGGCCTGTACTTGTTTTTGTCCTCGGGCAACAGGCGGTTGATTGAAACACCAGATAGTGTTGATGAACTCGAAGGTGAATACAGTAGCTAATGTCCAATAGCCAACAATCAGTCATATTGTGGTTTAGATTTGGGTAAACAGCATGCAATGCAAATATAAGTTTGCAATGCAAATGTAAGTTCTGATTTAATATGTCGAAAGTACAAACTAGGTCTGGAGCTTAATCCAGGGGGTCTGTTAAAAATACCCTGTCTTGTGTTTCATCATCTTTTGCCCTGTGGTCTCTGCTAATGATGAGATTTCCTGCTAACGATGACTAGCACAGTTGGCCTAATCAACGCTTGTCTTGCGCATCCGTCGTGTGCTCTTCCTCTATTCCCTGGTGCTCTGGTTTTCTCGTTATTGTAATCTTGAATTAGGCCTGGTAAATTGAGCTTTTAATTAGCGATGCTGGTACCAAAGTGTGTGTGTGTGTGTGTGTGTGTGTGTGTGTGTGTGTGTGTGTGTGTGTGTGTGTGTGTGTGTGTGTGTGTGTGTGTGTTGTGACCTTATGTGTGAATTACTGTATAGTCTTTTATCTTTAAATCAGATTCTGAATGCTCTGAATAGGTGAATCTCTTTAAAACATGAACATGTTACATTTCCCAAACTCAAAAGAAAAAAGAGGATACGGATAAGATGAAGTATAAGATTTGTAAAAAAAAAAAAAAAAAAAAAACTGCTTTCTTTTTAAAAAATATTCTAATATGCTGGTTTGCTGCTCAATAATTATCAATATTTAAAACAGTTGAGTACTTTTTTTCAGAATTCTTTGATGAATAGAAAGATCCAAAGATCAGCATTTATCTGACATAAAAAGCTTTTGTAACATTATGCACTATATCATTCA
Source organism: Garra rufa (assembly GCF_049309525.1). Classification (NCBI taxonomy): domain Eukaryota; kingdom Metazoa; phylum Chordata; class Actinopteri; order Cypriniformes; family Cyprinidae; genus Garra; species Garra rufa. Next base: position 42,428,452 of record NC_133370.1, read on the forward strand.
AAAGCTTGGAGTCAGTGTAATTTTTTACTTTTTTTGCTAATACTAATTATAGAAATTAATACTTTTTTTTTTTTTAGCAAGGATGATTTAAATTTATCAAAAGTGATGATAAAGACATTTATTATGTTATAAAAGATTTCTATTTCAGATATACGCTGTTCCTCTGAACTTTCTATTCATTGAAAAAACCTAAGTCTACTCAGCTGTTTTTAACATGAAGTTTTTGAGCTGCAAATCAGAATATTAGAATGATTTCTGAAGGATCATGAAGTAATGATGTTACAATTTCAGCTTTAAAATCACAGGACAAAAATATGTTTTGAAATAAATTCAAATAGAAAAGTTATTTTAAATAGTAAAAATACTTAATTGTACTGTGTTGCTGTACTTTGGATCAAATAAATGCAGGCTTGCTAAGTAGAAGAGACTTCTTTAAAAACATAAAATCTTACTGTTCAAAAAATTTAGTCTGGTAGTGTATATATTATTTTATTGTAATTATGATTTATTTATTTAGTTATTGGAATATAGAAAATGAAACCTACATTAATGTTCAGAATGTTCAGTGAGGTGTTTTTTATTTTAATGATTTTTAAAGAAGCCTCTTATGCTCACCAGGGCTGCATTTATTTGAAATAATAAAAACGGTAATATTGTGAGATGTTATTACAAATTTAAATAACTGTTTTCTATTTTAATATATTTTAAAGTGTAAAATGCAAAGCTGGATTTTCAGCATCATTACTCTAGTCTTCAGTGTCATATGATCCTTCAGAAATCCTTGTAATATTCTAATTTGATGCTTGAACAACATTTCTTATCAATGTTAAAAACAGTTGCTTTTATTTGAAATAAAATGTACATTGTAAATTTACTGTGTATAATATTTACGGATACTTTTGATCAGTTTTATTGACATCCTTGCTGAAAAACAGTATAAATTAACAAAACTCTTTTTTTTTTTTTTTTTTTGCATTGTAATATTTTGATAAGTAAATGCAATGCACAAACACTGCAATACTTCTAGTTATTGTTTTTTTTTTTTTTAAATTGCAGTTATGAGAATTGGGGTGGAAAATATGCTGAATCATCTTTAAAATTATACCACAATGCAAAAAAAAAAAACGTAATGGTTGACAAAATATAAATAATTTAGATATTTCATAAGGTTTACAGGAATGCTGGTAGGAACTGATAGGAATACCAATTTACAGGAATACACCGATGTGTTTGAACACAGGTGCTTAACAGCTCAGTAATAAAGCCGTCATTGTGTTGGTGTGTGAATGAAGTCAAATGGGCCGACTGTAGTGTGTTTGCAGTGGGAGGGTCTTGAGTGGATAGAGGTCACTGCGGGTCACCACCGCCCTACTGTCTTTGTTCCTGAGACACAATGATCAACATACTTTGAATAATTCAGATTGTGACGCCTGCAGAGAAGTACAGCTTTGCAGACTGTGCTGTTGTCAGACACACAATTTTGATGACCCTAAATGTTATCGACTAACATTAGATACAATTTTATATGAATATGAGGATTGAGGAATCACCTTTAGGGGACACAGAATTCAGCAACTCCCCAATCCTTTATCTAAGCTTTGAAAGGCTTGACTATTTATGGTTTTGAAATCACTGCCGTGTGACCCTGAGCTATATCTGCTTATTCTGTAAGTGTTCTGCATGAGCGCTGCTTCTGTGTAAATAATGCATTGGCTTCATCGGGAGGCTCCGCCGTGTCTTTTCTGAAAAAAAGCAGCAACTCACTGTTGCCCGGGAAGTCGCTTCGAAAGACTACAGCGTCGTCTTGGCAGACGGGTATTATGTTTGCTTCTCTGGTTTCATCATTGTATTTATAGCGTGGCATTGCTGAGTCACTGGCAAAGGCTTAAAGTTGAAAACGCACAAAGCTGTAGTGTGAGCCGCTGAAAGGAATCCAAACTATCCGAACTGATGATGGAGTTAGGGAGTGAAATAACACTCTTTGACTCAGTATGTTTTGGTGATCTGGTGGAGTTTGGAAAGGGCACTTGCTCTCTAGAGACTTTCTGTCCCTTCATCTGTATTCTGCTGCAAACTCCATCTGGCCAGAGCTCTTAGACCTCTTTTAAAGGGACAGTTCACCTAAAAATAACATTCTGCCATCATTTACTCTCTTCTGACTTATTTCTTCTGCTGAACACAATTTCTATCTATCGATCTTTCTATCCTTTAAAATTATGGTAATTTTACTAAGTGGGTGAATATCGTCAATCACATTCCTGTCATATTTCACCCCAAAGCAAAAAATGTAATGATATTTTGCATTAAGAAAATGAAGTGATATTGATTCCATGGCAGTTTGGCAGATTTTCTTCTAATTCTCATTTCCATAATGCAAAAATCCTATTATCGTTAATGTAATGAGAAAGAAATGTATAATTTAAATAGTGCATTGTACTATTTGTTGTGCTGCTTTCATTTATGCTGATTTGCTACAGAAAAATCACTCTATTAGAGTAATGCATTACTGAAAATCTAATGAGAAACACCATTAAGAGCAAATGGGAATCTTAAAAACATAAAAGTAAAATGCATAATGCATTATGGTTAGGGCTGGGCAGGGAATAACTTTTTTTTTTTTTTTTTTTCCAGTTACATTTTCGCCTCCCAGCAATTATGAAAACAAGATAATCAAGATATAGGGTTATTGTGATGCATTCTGTTTCACAATCAAAACTCATTTGAAGACAAGGTGTATACAGACACCTTGCAGAATCTGCAAAATGTTAATTATTTTACCAAAATAAGGGAGGTCATACAAAATGCATGTTATTTTTTTTAGTACTGACCTGAATAAGATATTTTACATAAAAGATGTTTACATATAGTCCACAAGAGAAAATAATAGTTGAATTTATGAAAATGACCCCGTTCAAAAGTTTACATACACTTGATTCTTAATACTGTGTTGTTACCTGAATGATCCACAGCTGTTTTTTGTTTTTGTTTTTTTTAATCCTTCAGGTCCCACAAATTCTTTAGTTTTTCTGCATTTTTGTGTATTTGAACTCTTTCCAACAATGACTGTATGATTTTGAGATCCATCTTTTCACACTGAGGAAAACTGAGGGACTCATATGCAACTATTACAGAAGGTTCAAACACTGACTGATGCTTCAGGAGGAAACACAATGCATTAAGAAAAGATGGATCTCAAAATCATACAGTCATTGTTGGAAAGGGTTCAAATACACAACAATGCTAAAAAAAACAAAGATTTGGAGGGACCTGAAGGACTTTTCTGAAGAACAGCCAGCAGTTTAGCTGTTCAGGACAAACAAGGGACTCATGAACAACTGTCACTAAAAAAAAAAAAAAAAACAGCTGTGGATCATTCAGGTAACATCACGGTATTAAAAATCAAGTATATGTGAACTTTTGAACAGGGTCATTTTTTTTTTATAAATTCAGCTGTTATTTTCTCTTGTGGACTACATGTAAATGTCTTTTATGTGAAATATCTTATTCTGGTCAGTACTAAATAAAAAAATAACATGCATTCTGAATGAACCCTCTTATTTTGGTCAAATAATTAACATAATTAACCTTAACTTCAACTGTTCGCCTTTTAACTGTAAATGTGCATGGGTTAATGATGAAAAGGGCGATTCAAGTATCAAAGCAATAAAGTTTAATACAGCATGTGTCCTGATTAATTTTATTTTTTCTGAGCCTGAGAAAAAAATAATGACTCATACATTTTTATCATCACTTACATAAAATTGCCACAGTGTAGCAATAGTTCATATACCAATAAATCTTGTCAGTGATATTTAGAGCAAGTATCATTAATGACATTAAAGGGATAGTTCACCCAAAAATTAAAGTTCTGTTATTAATTACTCACCCTCATGTCACTCCAACCCTGTAAGAACTTCATCTTCAGCACACAAATTAAGATATTTTTGATGAAATCTGAAAGCTTTCTGACCCTCCATAGACGGCAACGGTCCTACCACGGTCAAGGCACAGAAACGTAATAAGCGCCGTGGTACTCTCTATGTTGGCACTAGAAAGAGACGCAGAGAAGAATTGTTAAAAAGTCATTACTTTAGTTTTCTCGTAGCTTCACATGGACTATTATATTAATGTCCTGTGTTTCTGTGCCTTGACCGATTTAAAAATATGGCTAAGGTTCCTCAAGTAAAATATTATTTCTTTTGATTTGGTTGTGAAATGTGACCTGGACATGATTTGGTTATAGGTAGATTTATGAATGAACTTTCAATTCCGAATTTTAGTTGTGAATGCTAAAGTGGTGTTTTTTCTGACAGAAAATTTTAGTTTCCACATTGTTTTTGCTGTTTCTCACAGGCAGCCGCTGATTATGTGAAGGCCTACCTGCCTGAGGCTCTCAAACAGCAGCTGCAGGCTTACGAGCGGGAAAAGAAAGACAACCCTCTCTCCTATCCTGCCATCCTAGAGCAGCGCATTCTGGCTGTGGACCGGGAGATGGTTGAGAAGTTCTCTGCCACCCATGATGAAGCAGGTGAGCAGGAATGGATGAGCATACTCTGTGTTTTAGGTTAATCTTGCCTTTTGGCTTTGGCTGACCTGAAATAGTAAATAATGCTGAATCCTTCTTTTTGTTTTCAGGCACAACGTGTTTAATAGCCTTGTTGTCAGACCGTGAACTGACTGTGGCCAATGTCGGAGACTCTCGCGGCGTTCTCTGCGACAAGGACGGCAACGCAGTGGCCTTGTCACATGATCACAAGCCTTATCAGCTGAAAGAGCGCAAGAGGATCAAGAGAGCAGGTGAGTTTCAGTTTATTTAAGGGAGATAGTACAGGCATAAGTGATGATTTTAACAATTGACACATTACATTAAATTAATTGAACCATCATAAAGCTACCTTTAGCTACAAAAAACATCCAAAATCAATCAATCAATCACTTATTCATTTAATTTTTTTAATGTATCACTTTTTTCATTTATCAGTTAATTAATTAGAATCTAGGATACATAAATGTAAACACTAACCATATACAGTAGCTGGTCATTTCAAATGTTTTTTTGTATATATCCTTGGTCTTCTATAGGCCAGTGTATCTGAAAGGATTTTTAAAATTTGTTTGCACAGTACTTCATTAGTATTTTTGTTAATATTGTTATAATTATTATTAAAATGTGAAATAATTACTATAATAGCTATTACTGCAATAATACATGTTATAGTTATTAAATAATAAAGCCTAAAGGAAAATGCAAAACTTCTTGAAATCTGTTAAGCACATGTGACAGGTGATTCTAAACAAGCATGCAAAGTTTTAAAGAGATCAGACCACAGCTGGCGCTATAACAGTCAAAAACATTGCAAAACATAATTTTACAATATTACCTGGATTTGCAAAAAAAGGCTTGCTACATAATGTCTTTTTTTAAATATGCTTAAATGCCTTAAAGCGCTTGAACCCCGGTAATCATTGCTTGCAGCTGTATTTTGTATTTTATATATTATATAAATTAATACTTTTTTTAGTAAGGATGCTTAAATTGATCAAAAGTGATCAAACACTTATAATGTTACAAAAGATTTCTATTTCAGATAAATGCTGTTCTTCTGAACTTTCTATTCATCAAAGAAACATGAAAAATTCTACTCGGCTGTTTTCAACATAATAATTATAATAAATGTTTTTAAGCAGCAAATCAGAATATTAAATTGATTTCTGATGGAACATGTGACTGCAGTAATGATGCTGAAATTCAGGTTTGAAATCACAAGAATAAATTACATTACTGTTTTTACTGTACATTGGATCAAATAAACGCAGGCTTGGTGAGCAGAAGAGACTTATTTAAAAAAAAAAACATTTTTAAAAACCAATTAACCTCATAGAATATTTCATGCAACTGTAATTACAGTGTAAATGCATTCATGCCACCTCTGAACAGTCTGAATAAATATACCTGAATGCAACATCAGATCCAGCTTCTGAGAACAATATTATGGCCTTATTGTAGCCTTAGGTTTATGTACAATAATTTTTTTGTTACATCAAAGTATTTTGTTCTACAGCTACTTTTTTATAATGTCTACTTAGCGCGTTTCTCATTTAACACAATAATGACTTTAAATTATCTATTGGGAGGTCATTTCTCAGCCTAAATTGATGTGCAGTGCATTCAATTAAAGTAACACTCCACTTTTTTTGGAAATAGGCTCATTCTCCAACTCCCCAACTACTCCCCCCACCCCACCCCGCCGTGTTAATAAGTTAATAAGAGTTTTACTGTTTTGAAATCCATTCAGCCATTTTCCTGTTCTGGTGATATCACTTTTAGCATAGCTAGGCATAGGTCATTGAATCCTATTAGACCAATATAGCATTGCGTTCAAAAATGACCAATGAGTTTTGATATTTGTCCTATTTAAAACTTGACTCTTCTGTAGTTATATCGTGTACTAAGACCGGCGGAAAATGTAAAGCTGCGATTTTCTAGACCGATAAAATTAGGAACTACACTTCCATTCCGGCGTAATAGTCAAGGAAGTTTGCTGTTGTAATATATGGACTAGGGTTGGGCATCTAAGGTATAATGCCGATCCGATACACATCTCGATACAAAGTATCCGATCCGATATATCAACGATACATTTGTGACATATTTCAAGTTTATGTGATGATGTGAAAGAGGATGCAGTGCCATTGAATGAGTTTGATTATTTATTAACCAAGTAAAACCAAGACTTTTTGATTTTATATATATATATATATATATATTAGGGGTGGGCATAGATAAAATTTTTTAATCTAGATTAAAATGGCTAATTTGAATTCTGCTGAAGGCATTCAGAATATGTGTGCTACCCAAATAATGACTAAAAGTAAGTCTTCGAGAACGGGCCAGGTGGTGCATTAGATCAGGCGCTCATCTCCTGTTTCCAAAATGCATCACAAACTGCTTGACAATTGCATTTACAACATAATTACCTATACAAACTTGTGTAACCAAGTACTTCTGCGCAAAAGGCTGCACGACGTGCCTGTTGCCGTTAAATACACAGACGCGCACGGGAAAGAATAGCCTATCTGCGTGCATAGTCTTCGATTAAACTGCGTTGCTTTTAGAAGCGTCAATTCAGTTGTTGCATATAGTTTAATGTCTTTATTTCGGGATTATCAAAGTAAATTATAACTCAAATTTGAGATTTTACTGGGGCACAGCAGATTTTTCTCTGGGGCACGTGCCCCAGTAAAAAGGGTCTAGCAACGCACCTGCCCTGAAGCAGCTTCATAACTGCATCCATGTTTGCACGTCTCATTTGATGTGGTAATTTCACAGAAGTTGAAGACTCGTTCTCGCCCCCTACAGTGCAATTTGACTAGGTATACGTCATCCGCGCTCAAATATCAAGGTGAAAGTCATCATATCTTGCGTAGTTTAGACCCAGCTCCCAACCCAACTTTGAGGATAGATTAACGGCGATATTTTTTTTATCGCCCGATAAGAGTCTCACATTAACGCAGCACGTTAACGCCGATAACGGCCCACCACTAATATATATATATATATATATTAGTGGTGGGCCGTTAACGTAAAACTTCTTTGACTATTACACCAGAATGGAAGTGTAGTTCCTAATCTTATCGACCTAGAAAATTGCAGCTTTACATTTTCTGCCGGTATTAGTACACGATATAACTACAGAAGAGTCAAGTTTTAAATAGGACAAATATCAAAACTCGTTGGTCATTTTTGAACGCGATGCTATTGGTCTAATAGGATTCAATGATCTATGCTAAGCTATGCTAAAAGTGATATCGCCAGAACAGGAAAACGGCTGAATGGATTTTAAAACGGTAAAACTCAACTTATTAACTCGGGGGGGGAGTTGGAGAATGAGCCTGTTTCCCAAAAAAGTGGAGTGTTCCTCTAATTAATTGACACATCATGCAATGAATTATATTAAAACTTTGGTCACACTTTATATTAGGTGGCCTTAACTATTATGTACTTACATCAAAAAATAAGTACAATGTACTTAATTTGGTTATATTGCGTTGCAAAACACTTTTGTTTCTATTAAGGTGGGATATGTAAAGTAGGACCAAAACTTTTAATCTCTTGACAGCTCTAGTTATAAATTATATAACTTGCATTTTACTAAATGCATATTTACAAAAGTTGACATACACAGTGTGCCTCTTTAACTATTGGTTAGTTGATGGACATTGTTCAACCTTTTTAGTAACAGTTACTGTGACTGCTGTTGTTATAAGTTTGCACTAGTGATGGCGTTCTGGCAGTTTCAGATTAGCTCATGGTGACAGCATGTGCATGTGAATATAACACGTCTCTGTGATCTCATCCATCAGGTGGCTTCATCAGTTTCAACGGCTCTTGGCGTGTGCAAGGCATCCTCGCCATGTCGCGCTCACTCGGCGACTACCCTCTCAAGAACTTGAATGTGGTCATCCCAGACCCGGATATCCTGACCTTTGACCTGGACAAGCTGCAGCCGGAGTTCATGATCCTAGCCTCCGACGGCCTGTGGGACGCGTTCAGCAACGAGGAGGCAGTTCGCTTTGTGCGGGAACGCTTGGATGAGCCGCACTTTGGCGCCAAGAGCATCGTACTGCAGTCTTTCTACCGCGGCTGTCCTGACAACATCACCGTCATGGTGGTCAAGTTCAAAAGCAGCTCTGGGAACAAAACTGGAGAGTAGTTGGGACTCAACCAATAAATGGCCTCCATTGTCTTTCCATTTATGCATATTGCCAGAGGCTAGATGTGTAATATAAGAGGCAAACCTTTTTTTTTTTTTTTACAATTACAATAAACTGTATAGACACACATGCATGTGCAAACATGCATTCCCAGATTGTCCTTTTGTTTGTTTGTTTGTTTGTTTTTGTTGGTGTGTGCCAAATGGACACTTAATGGAAAATTTATTTTGTAATTACTCCTTTTTTAATTCCTTACACTGTAAAGACGACGTATACCGGCCTTCCTTAATCAGAGCAATATTATTTGTGAAACAGCAATTGCCATAAATGGTAGAAGGACATTTATTGCCTTGAAAATGCACTTGTAGTGTTTTGTTCAGGAGACATGCATAAATATCATAACTGTTTGTTTCTTTTTCTTGTTTTTGTGAATTAAGGAGCTGAGGGAACCATATCCAGCTCTTGAATTTGGATGTGCGTGAATCATTCATATCAGTTCAGGGCATAATGCCTGGCATAATTTACACTGGTGCTGCTCATCAGTTGTGTTTGATTAAAGAATGTTACACTTTGATTAAACCTCATAAGAGGTCATTGTCCCATTCATTCTCAGATTCTAGTCATTCCTGCTCATTTAAGTCACTCTTTTGTGGTTACATGAATACAGACAATGCGGATTGAAGATAGAATGTAATGTAATTATTTTGCGAAGGCTGTTGACGTAATACTGGCAAACTGTCCTCCAACTTTCCTCCTAGTTTACTGAAGAATTTGGCACCAGCCCCGATCTACACAAGTTTAATTTCTTGCACTGTGTGAAATGTATGTGGGAGAATAAAGCGATAAATAAACTTAAGTCAAAGCTGATATTGCTTGTCTTTGTTATCTCTGATATTTATTTTTTAGATTTTATATATAGGCCATTCTATAGGATTGGTTCAAAGTCAGAGTTGGGAACATCTTGAAAAAAAGTGTCTTTTTCCACAAATTGTATGTATGTATGCAAATTGTATAATAGCCGAAGTATACATTTCTAGTAATTGTGCAGTTAATTCTCATATTGTCATTTTAGAAAGTTTTTTTGTAATATTTTGTCACTACTGAAACACAGTAACATATAATTTAATGAGAAGGGTTATGCTGACCTATAAAAATTTTGTTTACATCTATCTTTGATAAAAAAAATTTGCTATTTTTATTAAATTCAGTATACTTTATATTTGATAAAACATTCCATTTTTTGGTATTGACAGCGCACTTTCAGAATTTTCTTACATTTCTGCCATGTCAGAAAAAAATGTGCTTAAAAAGTAAAATTTTAACATACTTCAGGCTTAATTACGAGATAAAAACTCAAAATTATGACTTAGGTCGAAATTGAGATAAAAAGTCAAGATAATCTTAATTTAAAAAATCTAAATTCTGAGATAAAAAATTTAATGAGATAGAAAATCTAAATTATTACTTAAAAAGTAAATATTATAACCAACTTGAGTCAACTTGAGGTGAAAGTTTTAATTAATTTTTTAATTTAAATGTTCATTAATTTTTAGATAAAAAGTTGAAATTATCACTTAAAAGGGTGAAATTATGTGATTAAAAAATTGAAATTATGACACGTCAAAATTATGAGATAAACTGAAATTATGACAAATTTAAATTGAGATATTGAAATTGACTTAAAATATCGAAATTATGAGAAAGTCAAAATTATGACAAGTCGAAATTATGAGATGAATGTTGAAATTATGAAATAAAAAGTCAAAATTGATTTAAGTCATAAAAGTCAAAATTATGATTTAAGTCGACATTATGAGATAAATGGAATTTATTGATTAAAAAGTCATAATTGTGAGATAAAATTTTGACTAACTTAAATCATTTTGAGATAAAAAAAGTCTAAATTATCACTTAAAAAGGCAAAATTGTGACTTAAATCAAAATAATGAGATGAAAAGTAAAAATTAGATATATTGAAATTGAATTAAAATGTCAAAATTATGAGATAAATCAAAATCGAAATTATTAAAGTCAAAATTATAATTTAAGTCTAAATAATGACTTAAAAATCAATATTATGACTTAGTCTAAATTATGAGATAAGTCATAAGATAAAAGTCAAAATTATGACAAAAATAAAGTCATTTCGATTTAGTAAGTCATAATTTTGACTTTTTAAGGTATGAGTTTTATTCTTATTATATTATTTGGATAATAATAATAATAATATTATAATGGATAATCATGATTCTTTCAGTAGTGAAAATTTAAGATACTTTTGAACCTAGCTCAAAGATGCTAATTAGCCCTGATGTATCATGGTCACTACAGTGGACATATATTTGGAAGCCATTTTAAACCATTTAAGATGTAGCATCATGCCCCAACCACCAACTAGTGAAGCCCTAAAGTGTTGTCTTTGATTCCATTTAATTGTTGTCTTTGTAGCTTTTTCTTGTTTTGAGATATTAAATTAAAAATGCAAAATGGCGGCAGGAAAAGCCATGTGCCTCAGCAATAAGTGTTAAATTATTTTATTCTCAAAAAACCAGACAGATACAAAAAATATTTTTCAGCTAAATAGGATGTCATCCAGATTTTAACAATATTTTTCTTGAAGATTTTTTTCTGTGACAGAGAATATATCTGTCCAGTGGACGTCATGCACCAAAGAGTATAATTCTGCCGATGGGCCTATGTAAAGATTTTGCCTTATATTTTATTCAAATTTTTATATAATTTAAACTTGAATGGTTTTATTGAACAGAAATATTAAATAGTCTTCAGATTTGATTATTTATTTCAATGCTTACAGACTATATTTACTAATTAGGTCTCATTAAGCGATGTTTTATTAACAAATTTCGGGAGGAGCACGCACAGATAATTAACACGGCCAGCGCATCATCAGTAATCACTCCCTATCCAAAGGGAATCTCTATAAATAACCAAGGCAGCCTTACCTTTCCTATCTCACGTTTTTCAACAGACTTTGGTCCAACCAAGCCAGAAGAAATGTCCGAGATCGAACTCCATGAGGAGAATCTTTTTGAGGCTGCTGCCTCGCCAACATCACCTGCCATGATGCAGGCAAACGCCGTCCCACAGGATCTTCAAAGCGAGCCCGCGGCTGCAAAACGGGGCCATAAGCCCTCACGTTCAGCCATCCTCGCTCGCCGAACCCCACCATCACCTTCACCCTCGAGGCATCAGCCGCCTTCGCCGGCGTCTTCCTTCGCCTCAGCCCTTTCCTCCATCCCAGCTGCAGGGAAGTGGACCGTGGCCGGATTGCGCCAAGCGCTCACCAGCGCCAGAGCCACCTTTCCGCGCCGAGCCACTAAAGCAGAGCTCCTCGACCTCTTTACTTCCCTGCAGTCGGGCGATGCTCCATATTACACCCCTCCTCCTAAAGCCTCGAACATCGGAGGCACGGGCCGCGGCGCCCCTTATGCACGCCCCAGACATACTAACACTAAAAAGCCTTCGGTAAGCCTGGGCCGCGCCCCGAAGGCAGCGCCCGCCAGCGCGCGCCCCCACCTCCGTTCTTCAGGACATCAGCGTGCCGATGACAGCTCCGACCTCCAGGCCGCCGCCCCTCCAAGCCGCCGCATTAGCGCGAGCCCTCAGCCGGCTACAAAGACCCCTTTACAGCCGATGCCTTTCCACACTCCTAATCCCCTCCCCTACCCATGGCCGGCAGCGCCGCCATCCCACCCTAGCGCGAGCATGTCTCCGCTTGCGGCGCAAACCACAGCGCCCGTTAACCCTGCAACAGCGCAAGCCCCAGCACTTGCTATTTTTTCTGCTCGTCCCTCTTTTTCTTCTTCTCCAGGAGCTAACTATAGCGTGAGCATGCCTCCGCTTCCAGTTCAAGCTCCGGCACCCGCTATCCCCTCCATCTATCCCTCTTTCTCTTCCGCCCCAGGAGCCAACTATAGCGTGAGCATGGCTCCGCTTTCAGTTCAAGCCCCGCCGCCCATTATCCCCTCTGTCTATCCCTCTCTTTTTTCTGCCCCAGGAGTCAGTTATAGCGCGAACGCGCCTCCGCTATCACTCCCAGCAGTTTCTCTCCCCGCTCAATCTCGCACTTCATTCACGCTAGCCTCAGCCACACCCCTGCCTGTCCCTCCAAATGCAATCGCCCTGGATCCACCTCCCGTTTCCAATTCCATCCAGACACAGATTTTAGCAGGTGCAGACATCGACCTCTTCACACTTCTCTCTCCTCTCTCTCAATCACAGCCGGATCGCCTAATTAATTGCGGCGAATTTTCAGTTACTTTAAAAAACTCCACTCACAACTCGTCTCGCATTCTTTCATTTACCGAATTCACCATCGCATTTCTCAGAGGTTATATGCTCTGTTTTTCCCCACAGGAGACGCGAGCTCAGTGATTACCTCACGATAATCGCTGAGCTCGCGCTATCATACGGAGGCTCACATTATTACACTTACCATAAAATGTTCTCGGCAAAATGTGCAATCCGTACCGCCCAGTGGAACCAGTGCCCCTATTGGGGGGCCTTGGATTACGAGCTCCACAGCAGGGTGTTCGCCGGCTGCCGCAACATTGCTTGCGCAGTTTGTCGTTCTCTCTCGCACTCCTCCATCTCTTGCCCCTTCGTCATCCCTTCTATCCCTCCGTGTCCCGAACCATCCCAACCCAAATCTACCAGCCATGTCCCACGCCTCATGGACACTTCTTCCTTCTCCTCTCCCTCTCTTCACCGCCACTCTTCCTCTTCCGGCAGTCAAGCATGCACCAACTTCAATAATGCGAGGTGCACTAGACAACGCTGTCGTTTTTTGCATGTTTGTAATTTCTGTGGCGGCTCCCATGCCCGTTTGATCTGCCCAGTGCAGAGAGCTGCAAATAAAAAAGATAAACAGTATCTATTGACTCCTGTCAATGCTTCTCGTTTATCTGCTGAATTGCTTCATCATCCTGATTCTAATTTTACAGATTATCTCCTTTCAGGTCTCTCGCATGGCTTTCACCCAGGCGTCGTAAGTCTCCCCTCCCATAGTCTCATCTGTCCCAACCTTCAATCCGCTCTCACCGAACCCAAAACAGTCGACATCCTAATTAAAAAAGAAATAGAAGAAAATTTTATGATCGGCCCCTTTTCCGTTCAGGCTTCTCTTCCTAAAGAGAAAATCGATAGGACCATTTTGGTAGCCTCCTCTCTCTTAACCGCCTCCAGCTGCTCCAAACGCGAGCTTTTATCCATCCTCGGCCACCTGAATTTTGCGATGCGCATTATTCAGCAAGGTCGCCCCTTCATCTCTCAGCTTCTCTCCCTCGCGTCCTCTGTTCACGCGCTAGAAGATCAGATATACTTAAATGACTCAAGCCGTAACGAACTTAACCTGTGGATATCCTTCCTTAAACAATGGAACGGCTTATCCTTTTTCTATAAAAATCTGGTTTCCTCCCCAGTCGATATTCAGCTATTTACCGATGCCGCTCCCTCCGTCGGGTTCGGAGGTTTCTACCACGGCCGATGGTTCGCTTCCACATGGCCCTCCCAGATAACAGACTTACCGCAGCACTTATCGTCCTCAGCACTATTCGAGTTGTACCCACTAGTCGTCGCAGACGCTCTATGGGGTAAAGAGTGGTCAGCCACCAGTATAATCGTGCATTGCGACAACGAAGCCACCGTGCACTGCATTAATAAAGGTCGTTCACATTCTTCCGCATTAATGCCCTTATTAAGACAGCTGATCTGGATTTCAGCTCGCGACCAATTCATTATGACTGCTCATCACATCCCTGGCTCAAAAAACATAATAGCTGACTCTCTCTTTCGCTTTTCCTTTCAGAAATTCAGAGCATTGGCCCCGGAGGCGGATTCACTCCCAACCCCAGTACCTCCCTATTCAGAGCTGGTATTCCCTTAAATCACCCTCTGAGACCTCTCCTAACAGCATCTTTGGAGTCCATCTTACAAGCCGTCTCCCCCAGCACACTTCAGTCATACCTAACAGCGTGGAAATGTTTTAAAACTTTCCACTCCACCTATAATCTGGCGTTCCCCGATTTTTCCCTGTTAGCCATTACCTCCTTCATCTCCTACCTCAACATCATTAAAAACCTCCAGATCAGCTCAATCAAAGGATACCTAAGCGGTATCCAATTTCTTCATAAGCTCATATACGGCTCACTTTCACCCAATATATCCAATTCCCAGACGTCCCTGCTCATCAAAGGTATTCAAAAAACCCATCCTACCCGCCCCGACACCCGCCAGCCTATAACCCTGAAAATTCTAACTAAATGTGTCTCTACTCTCCGTAAAGGTTACCAATCTTTACACACCGCCCGTACCTTAGACGCCATGTTCATCCTGGCATTCTTTGGCTTCCTCAGATGCTCTGAACTCACTACCACATCCGTTTTCAACCCGAATATGCACCCAACCATCTCCGACCTAGCAGTGCTAGATGCAGTCCCTCCAGAAAAACGCGGCGTTTTTTTGTGATTGTTGCGGGCAAAAATCCTTGATTATGCGGCACGTTTTCTTAAAAAATGCGATTGAATATGCGGGATATTTATGCAATTTTATGCGATGAAATTGCGGGAACTTGCAAAAACTGCGGGAACTTGCAAAAACTGCGGTTTGGTGAAAAAGAGAGAAAAAAGTGATTCCCCCAACACACTTATTGCCAGATGTAGCACCGTAAGGGGTGAATTTCGTTATTCTGGACTCAATTATAATTATAACATCGACTACTCCACCCTGGGAATCTCTCCCAGGGAAATAATGGTCAAAGACACCCAGGTCTGTTCCCACAAGAATAGAGCAGAGACGTGAATATAGAAAAAAAGATACAATATTTTATTATTACTGGGATAAAAGCTAAACACAGAGACACAATTTAGGACACAAGGGGTTAATATGGCTTCCAAATCAAAACAAAAAAATAAACAAATTAGACAAATCAAAAGTAACACATCAGATGGCAAGGAGAAATAACCAACCTACCCCAATTCCACTTCACTACGCACTTCAAACGTACACTAATGTACTCATTTCACCACAAACACACGTGTATTCAGATGACACGTGTAAAAATCAGAAGAACAAAATCACTCAGTGAACCCATTAACATGGATCTAGAGTGGTCAGCACTCCTTAGCCCGTCCAACAAAATTAACAAAATCAACATCAAATTGACACAAATCAATAAACACACACACACACACAAAAAAAGAATACAATCAAATAGTCATAAGTCAAAATCATCTAAACACGAAAAAAAAAAAAAAAAAAAAAATCAAATGACCATAAATCAAATCAAATCAATTAAAAAAAAAATAAAAAAAAATTGATCAACAAAAATAGAAAAGCAACAAAATAACAGATACAATCACATTACACCTGGTCCATCAACAATATACACACAACAAAATTTACTCCATAAGATCACGCAAACTCACAACCCTTAGTACCGATTTCTCACGCTCACACACTCGTACATACACACTCGCACACGCTTCCAACAATAAACAAACAGACCACACTCAAACCACTCACATCAACTTATAATTTCAAACACAACAATCTAATGGTACCATACGAACCCCACAAACACAGTCCTCCAGTTGAAACAGTGCGGGGATGGCCAAACGGCCACACGGATTAATATTCGGGTCTCACAATCTCTCGATGTCCAATACACTAGATGTGGACTGGTCAGGCTCGCGAAAATGAAGTGAGGCAAGACAGAACGTCGCGGCAACGCGCGACCACAATAGTACTCGAAAGAACGAAGACAAAGACCCAAACGGAAATGGGATTATGAAATCATGCAAACCCGCATATTTTGCGCGCGGAAATCTGCAATTTATGCGGCGAAAGTGCGGCGTATTTGAAAAAATGCGTCCCCCGCATAAATATGCGGACTTTGGCTGATTATGCATGGAATCATGCGATCGCATAATCGCGTTTTTCTGGAGGGACTGTAGATGATGAAGTTATTTCCTACTTCATAAAGCAAAGCAAGTCAGACCAGTTAAAGAAAGGCCATTTTATCTATATCTTTAATCTCCAATCTCCCATCCAACCATTCCAAACCCTCCTAGCCTTCCTCCAGCTCAGGAGATCCCAATCAAAAAATCCATCTGACCCCCTTTTCACAGATGACTTCAACCGTCCTGTCTCTCGATTCTGGTTCCAAAAGCATCTCAAGTCGGTCCTGCTTTTATCCGGTACCCCAGCAGATAACTTCTCTAGCCACTCCTTTCGAATAGGTGCAGCTACAACAGCAGCCCAAAAAGGTATGTCACAGCAACAAAACCAAACACTGGGGCGCTGGTCATCGGACGCTTTCAAGAGTTATATCCGAACAGACAGATCCCATATTAAAAAAGCCCACCAGGCCCTCATCAATTGATTTAGGTGCCGCCCCAGCAGCTTCCGCAGAAGCACCCCCCCCCCCTTTTCCCCACTGCCGCAGCAGTACCAGCTTCCGCAGAAGCACCCCCCCCCCCCTTTTCCCTACTGCCGCAGCAGTACCAGCTTCCGCAGAAGCACCCCCCCCCCCCTTTTCCCTACTGCCGCAGCAGTACCAGCTTCCGCAGAAGCACCCCCCCCCTTTTTTCCTCAATACCGCAGCAGTACCAGCTTCCACAGAAGCACCCCCCCCGCCCTTTTCCTCACTGCCGCAGCAGTACCAGCTTCCGCAGAAGCACCCCCCCCTTTTTTTCCTCAATACCGCAGCAGTACCAGCTTCCGCAGAAGCACCCCCCCCCCTTTTTTTCCTCAATACCGCAGCAGTACCAGCTTCCGCAGAAGCACCCCCCCCGCCCTTTTCCTCACTGCCGCAGCAGTACCAGCTTCCGCAGAAGCACCCCCCCCCCCTTTTTTTCCTCAATACCGCAGCAGTACCAGCTTCCGCAGAAGCACCCCCCCCCCTTTTTTTCCTCAATACCGCAGCAGTACCAGCTTCCGCAGAAGCACCCCCCCCCCGCCATTTTCCTCACTGCCGCAGCAGTACCAGCTTCCGCAGCACGCCAAATATGCTTAACCTTATACGCTATCCTTTTACTCTGTTTATTATCAGTAAGTGGGAACTCGTGAAGTGACGTTTTATAAACTAATTTCAGGAGGAGCGCGCACAGATAATTAACACGGCCAATGCATCATCAGTAATCACTCCCTATCCAATCAGTGTTAAGGGGAATCACTATAAATAATCAAAGCAGCCTTACCTTCCTATCTCTCGTTTCAACATCCCTCCACCACCCCGTCTCCTCTCTATAGGGGGGAGCTATTGGGTTCGGGCCGATTGCCGAGCTCGGACCCTCTCCCCGGGCAGGGGGAGTGCCCCGGGCTCGGGAACGAATTTCGAGCTCGGAGCCCTCTCCCGGACAGCACGCCAAATACGCTTAACTTTATACGCGATCCTTTTACTCTGTTTATTATCAGTAAGTGGGAACTCGTGAAATATTCTAATTTTGTGAAATACTGGATGTTTTTCTTTTTTTTTTTTGTCTTTAATCCATAATCATCAAAATTGAAACAAATAAAGGCTTGAAATATTTCACTTTGTGTGTAGCGAACTAATATAACATACAAATTTCACTATTTTAAACAAATTATTGAAATAAATGGACTTTCCCTCGATATTCTAATTTTTTGGCACATACCTGTAGCTATGAGAGAGAGTGACACATTAATATTTCCCGGTCATAAATGTAAATGAGTCTTAGCCAATAGACTAAAACATACACTGTTTCGGTTATATCCTTATTTTATAGATCGAGAGGCAAATAATAAACAAATAGAATAAGCATATGACGCATTTCTGTTTGCATTCTTCCTGACAGACTGACTGACGTACTTTCACAGCTCTCAGCCGCAGTAACCTTACCCTGCAGCGCCGTATCCGTGTGGCATAACTGAGCTTTAACGGTGACGCGCTGGCGGATGCTGAGCGGTCCATCGTGACAACCGAGACCAGGTGTAAAGCCCCAGAATAGCAGCAGCATATTGTTGAGTTCAGCAGCCTATTAAAGCCCCAAAGATCCGTGCCTGTTGCCACTGAGTAAGCCTACTATAAATCTGCTCTTACACACTCTTACTGGCACTGACACCCAGCAGTTCAGTGGTCCTAACGTATAAAAGTACTTTTGCGCTCAGTTTTGGCACGGAGTTTACAAGACACCCAGCAGCCTACATTTCAAGGATTTTTCAACGCGGAAAAATGGGTCAGTGTAGTTCAAGGACATCCGAGCAGTTTAACGAGCTCACGTCACTTACAACTATAAAGTTGTGTGAAAAACGCACTCCCGGCTTTTTACAAGCGAAATGGCGAGCGGACGTCTCTCAGAATGAAGCGGCAGCGGAGAGACGCCGCCGCGGCTGCGGTAGTCACGACGACTGCTCTGGACTGGTTTTTGTGGCGGATCCAACTGGTGGAGTGTGGATAGATGAAACCCTCGGACGACAAAGGTGAAACTGGAGATGTGACGTTTTGGTTGATGTTGTTCTTGTTTCTCCCTGAAATCCATTTTGAGGATTTCTGAAGGTGACGACATTGTCAACAATGTGCTGGAACTTCTGGAAGTATCTGGAAGGCTTGAGATGGGATTCTTGGATGTCTGAGGGAGATACCTTAAACGTTTTTGTTTGGTTTCCATTAACTGAAATGGAAAGAGATTTATTTGAAGAGTTTTTCCGAGACATTTATTATGTCACTGTCATCTGACAAGTGGTCAGCTGATATGTAATGGAAAACCCATAGTTATTTCTTTAATCATATGGTCACGTCTCAGGGGAACAGTCTTAACTGAGAACTTATCAGTATTTATTTCATGTTTATATATATGTAGCAAGTTCCTATACTTCACAAATGTCATGTTCTTTAGTTTCTTTAGGTTGTTTTTCAGCCATTTTAGGTGATATGAAAATCCATGAAAGAAATTTTAATTTTATTTAATCATCTAATGTTTTATTTATTTAAGACATGAGAGATAAATTAAGCAGGATTCCTTTCCGGGCATTCTTAGCATATCATTTGGGAGGTGTCCTGTGATACTTTGACCCATTAATCATACAGCACTATGTAGATAAGCAAGATATAATACATCACTGAGTAACAAAGACTCCATCTTAAGTAAACTCACATTTGTTGAGAGAACAGTGAGAAGCTTTGGTGCTGGTGAACATCTAACATGTATAATGGGCCATTCCGGATCCAGACACAAACCTGAAGCCCGTATTCTCCTTTTAGGGCTTGACGGCGCTGGAAAATCAACACTTCTTTACAAACTGAAGTACAATGAGGACTTCCACACGGTTCCTACAATTGGATTCAATGTAGAAATGATCGAAGCGAAGAAGAATCGGGACAAAATCGCCCTGACCGTGTGGGACGTTGGAGGGCAGGTTAAGATGCGAGCGCACTGGAAGAATTTTTACCAAGACACCGCTGGAATCGTGTTCGTCGTGGACTCTTCTGATATCAAGCGTCTGGACGAGGCCAAGAGCGTGCTGGAACAGACCTTAAAGAGTGACCACCTCAGGGGACTCCCGGTGGTGGTTCTTGCCAATAAGCAAGATATTGTAGAAGCTGCAACGGTAACAGAGATCACAGAACAGTTTAACCTGAGAAAGAGCTGCAGTGACCGAGACTGGTTCATTCAGCCTTGTTCAGCCACGACTGGAGTGGGTCTGGTGGACGGCTTCAGACGAATGGCACACCTGGTGAAAATGACACCTGAGGACAATAACATCAAAGAGACTGTCAAGTATATAAGATCAAAATCGGTTATGCAGGCGAAGAAATAGTACACATGGTAACTTATTAATCACTTTTTATGGAAGGTTATGTACACATTGCTACTAAATTTACTTGAATAGCTCATAACGTGTGAAAAAACAAGTTAACTGTAACTTAACTGAAAAACAAGTTAAACCAAGCAATATCTTGAAAGTTTCTGGAGTTATAAAAGAAATGTAACCAAGACTATTTAGAAATGTAATGTCTGTAAAGAAATGTCCATACAAGCTGCAAAACCTGTTAATCACACAAAGTTATGTAGACCAATTAGTTCATAGTGGTTCAGAATCATGTGAACTGAATGGGAACTTGAGTTAAAAGGAACCACAAAATGGTCTAAATATGTGACCCTGGACCACAAAACCAGTCTCATAGACCAGATAGGGGTCGATTTTAAGAAACTGAGATTTATACATTTTCTAAAAGATGAATAAATACGTTTTCTGTTGGTGTATGGTTTGTTAGGATAGGACCATGTTTAGCCAAGATACAGCTATTTGAGAATCTGGTGCAAAAAAAGTTAAAATACTGAGAAAATTGCCTTTAAAGTTTACCAAATGAAGTTCTTAGCAATGTGAATTACTAATCAAATTAAGTTGATAGATTTATGGTAGAATAACAAAATATCATGGAACATGAACTTTAGTTAATATTGTAATTTTGACCCGTACAATGTATTTTATAACTTGTTTTGTGCTCCTCGGCCAGAATGGGTTTATACTAGTTGTTCAGAATTATGTGAACTGAATGAGAACTTGAGTTAAAAGGAACCATAAAATTGTTTAAATGAGCTTGAATTAATTCTTGAATGTATTTATTACCATATGCTTTGTGCAATTTTTACTTGGATTTGTTATAAAACAGACTTGTTAACCAATATGTAAACAATCATGTGAACTGAATGAGAAAAATGAGTCGTAAAAAGTTTCCAAATGTTACCTTGAACCACAAATATATTTATTAATACAGTGTATGGCAGGATGCATATGAAGAACTGAAGTGTGCAATTTATTTTATAATCAAACAAACTTGAACATGGAGATGTGTGGATTTTAATGCATGAAGATTTTATTTCTTTGACCACAGCATCTGCAGTAATGGCAAGGACCAAGAAGAGACGTTCTAAAACTTTTATTTTTAGAAAAGGTCGACTCTGCATGCTCATTTTTCTTAAGCAGAGTTTCATTGTTCAAACCCGCTCCCCTCTTCGGAGCTGAAAAGATCGGAAATGTTAAGAGACAGGTCCTTCTCTAATAGACGGCTTTCGGTCTTTTGATCTGTTTTGGACTCAAGCTTATCCGTCACTGGACTTGTCTCTTTCGAGTTGAATAAAAGCTCTGGCTCGTCGTCAAAGGATGCTAAGAAGACCTCAGCTGGGCCGGACTGTGGGTACCCAGCTGATTGAGTGGTGGTTTCTTGCTTTGGGATCAGAAACAAAGGACCCAATGTGGCAATCTTACTCC
The DNA here is from genome assembly GCF_049309525.1 of Garra rufa. Classification (NCBI taxonomy): domain Eukaryota; kingdom Metazoa; phylum Chordata; class Actinopteri; order Cypriniformes; family Cyprinidae; genus Garra; species Garra rufa. The sequence continues at coordinate 42,450,421 of NC_133370.1, forward strand.
AATCTGTTATAAAAGGAAGATGGTGTTTAAATACCACATAACTTGAATAAAGCACAAATGAAGAATGAAATATTAAAAATGCGCCAACCTTTGTTTGAGTCGGTTCCTCTCTTTGACACACCGCCATAGGCGTACTGCCTTGAATGTATGAGAGCTTTAAAGGGTTCTAATGACTGACCAGGTCTCACATGAAAGAAATCAGCAGCTGCTGGTTTTGGGGCCAAGTAAGGCTGCTGGACAGGAGGGGACAGCGTGACACGGAAAGGCTGGATTGGTTCAGGCTCTGCCGCAGATTGTTTGGATGGCTCACAGGTGTTACACACCTCATCATTTCCATCTACAGACTGCCACCTGCAACAGTCCACAGGGGATCTTGCATAAAGAGCAACTCATTGTCACAAAGATTTGAATGAAGTCATTCATTACCTTCCATCAATAAAAGAACACGCTCGATTCTGGGAGCTCACAGAATACGCAGCAGGAATGGCTTTTAGGTAACACGTGATGAATACCTGTTTTAAATAAAAACAGCAGTCCACAAATTTTCACAAATAACAAAAAAAGAAACACTGTTTGGAATTGACTTGTGTTAAGGTTGTTAGACACTACATGGATATTAAAAAAAAAAAAAAAAAAAAAAAAAAAAAAAAAAAACACACACACACACACACACACACACACAACACTGGGCACCATACACTAAAATGAGGATCATAACACTACCAGACTTTCAAGTCATTCAGCTCAAAACAGCAAACATGTTTGACACCCTCAAACTTAATGGAATCAAAGTCTGAAGCTAAAGAAATATGGGCCATTCTACAGAACTGGTTCAAAGTCAGGGTTGTAAAGGTCTCCAAAATGTCTTTTTCCACAAATTCTGTATGTATGTGAATTGTATAATATCTGTTGTACACATTTTTAGTAATTGTGTAGTTCATTCTCATAATGTATTTTCAGAAAGTTTCTGAATATTTGTACTTTCCACAAATTTGTCACTACCGAAACACCGTTATAATTCAATTAAAAGGGTTATATTGATCTATTAAGATTTTGCTTGCATCTTCCGCTAATATGTTTTATTAACATTGTAACAATATTTCACTTATTGTATTTTGAATCCAATTTTTCTTTGTAAAAGGCATCATACGGACTTCAAACTTAAGGATTCATTAGTTTGAATATATATTGAACTAAAAACTAACAAATCATCTTGGTTGATAGATTGCAGTAATGCTTTGGTAGCGACTATATCACATTAACATTACAGAAAACACAAAAACAAAGATGTCATTTACAGAGAATTTTTTTTAACTTCGCTTTAAAAAAAAAAAAAAAAAAAAAAAAAAAAAAAAAAAAAAGGTAATAATTCTATATTTTCACAAGTTCAAATTTAGGGGTTAAGATTCAGGACAGCCACCTGAAAGTTCCCACTAAATGATGGTTTTATATACATTAAGCTTACTGATTTTACATGTGTATATTCAATAAATAAAATGATCTTAGTAAACGTCTAACATTTGAGCAGATTGGACTAATTCTGTAGAATGGCCCATACACAAAAATCAGTGTCAGTGTCCATCATACACTTATTTTCTGTGAAATCTATCAACTCTGACTTGCCAAAATCTGCAGACTGGCTCTGACTTGCATCAACTAGTGCCAACTCATCCAGACTGCGAATCAGGGCAAACTGCTTAAATTCAGAGCCAGTTCACAAATTTTGGCCAGTCAGGATGCACGTCAGACTTAGAATGACAATCGGTGAACTGTCCATTTAATTAATCTTAACGTCTGCTCACCAAGTTGCTCGTCAACTTGTAGAATCTGAAGGCGTCCAATTGCAGGTTTAATTTGTTGCCTTGGCTCCTCGGCAAAAACTTGGATCGAGAGTACAAACTCCTACTGTCTGCAAGACATCTGAAAGCAGTCTACATGATTAGAGCTTCCTTTCCAGAAGCTTGAAATGCTGAATGCAAGTGTACAAACAGACCGGTAGAGCGTTTCTCTGTGCCAAGACAAGTAAACAGTTCTTGCATAACATTTTATGCATCCCTTTGGATACACTTATTCAATTTTTGACATGACTACTTTCATTTAGCAGAAAACTGGTCATTTTAAGACCAGTTTTTACACCTAATATTGTGTTTTCACGACATGTCATTAATAGACCATATTGGTGGCACTGAATGTATATTTAAAAAAAATAAATAAAAAATAAAAAGCAGCCACTGAACTAAATGAAACTCACAAATTTTGCAGATTATTGCTGGTGAAAATGGACATTTGTCATGTTTTGGGAAGTACTAAAAAAATAAAATAAAAAAAAAAGGAAGGAACAAAAGGCATTTGTGGTTGGCCAAACTGAACCAGGATTTCCAGGGCAAGAATTTTGACATTCATGTTTCTTATTTCCAGTCTGGTAGGTGAAAGATTAGTCTAATATCTTAATGAATACTGACTGTACTTGTCTTAACCACCCATTCACTTTAGTTTGTCAAACTATTGGTGACTATTGCACCCTTTCCTGCTTTTTAAGTCCTTCTCTTTATGATTTAGCAGCTTCCACATGTTTCTTCCGTGGTTTAGAAAGCATAAATTAGCAGAACAACGCATCGAGTAGTACATTAACCATGCAATCCATGCTGTCATTTACATCCCCGTATCTCCAATATGACCATGCATCCGGGTAACTGATCAAACCATGAAGCAAAGATGCAAAAAGCAATTCAAGTCTGACAAACGAAAAAAAAAACTTACCCGCGAAAATCCACAAAGGAATATTTGATGTCACTAGCATCCACACCATAAGTTGGTGTAGCCACACACCAGTCAATAAACAGGAGAAGGGGGAAGTGGTTGGCCAAGGTAACCGATGCTTGAAGGTTTATCGCATTCCCAAGGAAATAGATGTTTGAGCCCCTCTCAAACTCCCAATCATCTTTGAAAAGATAAAAATAATAAGTTAAATAATTCTGAAGCAGAACACGGTGAATTTGAATACTATACCATTCATCAGCCGGAGGCTAAAGTCTAAATAATCTGTGGCAGAAGCAGTAGAAACAAATGGAATCCAAGTGGGTGCCACTGGTGCACTGTCAACATTATACCACCTTAAGAGAACGCATTAAAAACGGAGTTAACAAAGCTTAAATCAATCATTCAGAAATCTGCAGTTTGTCAGCTTACCTCCGGTATTGACACTGAACAGGTATGACTGCACCTTCCTGGTAAAGTATGCCATCGGGAGATGGTAGAGGAGAGTACACAACGAAGTTTGAATATACTAGAGAGTCCCCAGTCACCTGTGAGAAGACATTAACACCAAATGTGATTGTAACATAGCATTTACTGGCATTACTAGTCTAGCTCAGTGGTTCCCGGTTACTGCACTGCAAAAACTGCTTTTCTTACTTAGACAAGTAAAAATGTGTCTTGTTTTCAGAAAAAAAAACAGGTGAAAATGAAGTGCGTTTTTGCTTTTTCTGCCAGTGGGGTAAGAAAAAAAAAATCTCGTTTTGTGTTTGAAATGTCTTTATCCCATTGGCAGATTATTTTGCTTGTTCGAAGCAAAAACTCAATTCATCTTGACAATTTTTACTCATTTAGAAAATCCTTCTTGATTTAAGAATATTCAGATATTTTGGCTGGAGACAATCTAAGCAAGAAAAGCAGTTTTTGCAGTCTGGTGACATGCCAAGCTAGTTGCCAACTAGTCTTCCAGTCAAACATCCATTAAAACTAAAAGCAGGCCACCAGAAATCAAGTTAGTGGTCAATTAAGTGACCCTGGACCACAAAGTACCATGGGTATATTTGAAGCAATAGCCAACAATACACTGATTTATCCTTTATGCCAAAAATCACTAGGATATTTAGTAAAGATATTCAATAAATTTCCTACCATAGATATCCATTTTTGATTGGCAATATGCATCGCTAAGAACTTCTTTTGGACAACTCTAAAAGCGATTTTCTCAATGTTTTGATTTGTTTGCACCCTTAGATTCCAGATTTGCAATTATTGTCATAGCCTAACAAACCATACATCAATAGAAATATTATTTATTCAGCTTTCAGATAATGCATAATTACCAATTTAAAACAAAGACCCTTATGATTGGCTTTATGGTCCAGGGTCATATTTTTCCCAAGCAGCCCTGCTGAAAAAAACCAGCATATGCTGGTTAGGTATGTTTTGGTGCTGGGATGCTGGTTTTAGCTGGTTTATGACCAGCAAAGGACCAGCATAAACCAGCATCCCAGCACCAAAACATACCGAACCAGCTTTTGAGGGTTTTTTCAGCAGGAGAACGCCCCTGTAAAAGGCCTACAGATGGTTCAAGTCAACTTACAGATAGTTTGGTTCCACAATCCCTGAAGGAAGCAAATATGGTCAACTCTGATTCTCTAGTTTGCACTGCTCCACATGATGCTGCAGACACTTTGTTGAGCAGTGATTCAGAACCCAGCCACAGCTCCCCGGCATTGACTGGAATACCCGACGCGAACAGGTCTGCGTTCATCACGACCTCTATCGCCTCTTCATGGCAGTACACGGACACAGTCTTCTGACGCCGTTGTGGAACGGGGTCGTTTATTTTAGGCGGACTTTGCGGAATCGCGGCTTGAAACTGACCGCTCAACAGCTGCTGGCTTGCCAAAGACCCTCTTGGCTGGAATGTACGAGGGGACAGGCGAGGATAACATTCCGTGAGTAGGGGCGTCGTAAGAAAGACAGTGATACACCATGTTAATGTGCTACTCAGCCACATCTCGCCAGCTAAATAATTATATCAAAAATACAAAACAATGCAAATGAGAAAAACTCCGTAGTTCGCCGCTTTTAACGCGTATTAATGAAAAAATTCTTGGTCTAGCAGCAAATGCCTAATTACTCATCAAATCACACACACCTGATTTCTATTCATTTAGGCCAATTGGGTTTCATGCTAATAATTCTAGGCAATGACGCCAGATATCAGAATATGTGACCCAGGACCACAAAATCAGTCATAAGGGTCTTTTTTTTTTTTTTTTTTTCTATTGATGTATGGTTTGTTAGGATAGGAGGATATTTGGTTGATACAAGTATTTGAAAATCTGGAATCTGAGGGTGCAAAAAAAAATCTAAATATTGAAAAAAATCGTCCAAATGAAGTTCTTAGCAATGCATATTAATAATAAAAAATTAAGTAGGCTAATATATTTACAGAGGGAAATTGATAGAATAGAATACTAAATTGATAGCATCTCAACCCTTAAAAGAGGTCTTAAGGTCCAACATTGTTAGGAGTACGGACAAGGACTTTTAAGAGGCTTAAGAGTTTTTTAGCAGTGGAGAAAATTGACAAAACATGAGGAGCACAAAAAAATATTTTGCGCACAATGCATGACTGAGTTAATATAATGCCACATATGAGATTGTGCAGGGATAATCTTTGTGACCGTATTTAATAGAGACATGCTAAGAAGCTTTAAGAATACGGGCCCTGGAGTCTGAGGGTGCAAAGAAAATCCAAATATTGAGAAAATCGCCTTTAAAGTTGTCCGAGATAAGATATTAGCAATGCAAATTACTAATCAAAAATTAAGTTTTGATATATTTATGGAAGGAAATTTACAAAATATGTTCATGGAACATGATCTTTACTTAATATCCTAATGATTTTTGGCATAATGTATTTTTTGGGCTCTTTGTACAAATATACCCACGCTACTTAAGACTTTTCTGGTTTTGTGGTCCAGGGTCACATGCAAGGCTGGTTTCACAGATAGGGCTTAGACTAAGCCAGGATTAGGCCATAGTTCAATTAGGACATTAAAGTCATTTTTATAAACATGCTTTAGAAAAACATTACTGGTGTGCATCTTGAGACAAAACAAGGGCACTGACATATTTCAAGATCAATCAGTGCAAGTTTCTTTTAGTTGAAATAGCTCAGAATTACATTTTAGTCTGGCCTTGTTGGTAAAACTGTGGGTTAAAATATTAATATTTACCCCCGGTTTCATAGACAAAACTTAAACCTCATCCCCAAAAATGCATGTCTGAGCTGCATGTATAAAGTGAAAGAAACATATCTTGAAATATGCCATTGTTTTGCCTCAAGATGCACAACAGTAATGGTTTTTCCCCATTTTCCTAATTGAACCATAACCTGTTCCTGGTTTAATCTAATCCCTGTCTGTGAAACCTGGCCATTATTTCAGAACTTTTGATGCAAACGAATACAAATTTTAGGACATACATTTATGTAAATTATGAGTAAATACTTAATGGGCTAGTTTCACAGACAGGGCTTAGACTAAACCAGGATTAAAGACATAGTTCAGTTAGGACACTAAGTAATTTTTATAAACATGCCTTAGAAAAAACATCACTAGTGTGCATATTTTAACAAACTAAAGGTAATAGGTTTTAAAGATACATACAAACAGTATTAAATGAGATATTAGCCTAATATTTCACCTAGTTACATGACCAGAAATATAAACAAACTGAAATGTTGTCAAGATTCTTGCACTGCGGGGTGTTCCATAAAACAAGTTTACCAAATAAGCCAGGCTTATTTCAGTTTTTCTGACTTATTGTCACTTGATTTGGCTCAAAATAAGTCAGACTAACTGAAATAAGCCTGACTTATTTGGTAAACTTGTTTTATGGAATACCCCCCTGGAAATCTTGGTTCAGTTTGGCCAGCCACAAATGCCTTTTGTTCCTTGGACAGTTTTTGCACTCTTCTTTTTGATTTGTTATAACTTTTGGCAGTCTATAGAACTTCAACCCCCGGTTTCGCAGACAACGCTTAAGCCTAGTCCTAGACTAAAATGTAAGTCTGAGCTGTTTCAACTGAAATAAAATTGCACTGATTGATTTTAAAATATATCAGTGCTTTTGTTTTGTCTCAAGATGCACACCAGTAATGTTTTTTTCTAAGCATGTTTATAAAAATTACTTAAATGTCCTAATTGAACTATGGCCTAATCCTGGTTTAGTCTAAGCCCTGTCTGTGAAACCGGGCCCAAATGTTTTTCCCGGTCTGACCGATTAGTACAGCACAAAACATGACAATAATTAATCCTTTTCAGCAGCAATAATCTGAAAACATTGTCTAAAGTTTTTAATATATCTTCAGCAATTCTCAATTGCAGTAAAAAAACAACAAAGACATGTAGAAATCAATGGTTTATTTTGGGTTATAAAAATTCTAAGGCAGAGAAGATAGAGAAATAGACTACAGTGTTAAAAAGGCACAATAAATTACTACGTTTCCTCTGCTGTGCCACACAAAAATACAAAAAGCCTTCCCTCCACAAAACTGGAGCGTTGTTTATCACTCATTAAGGCAGACTTTTTAGTTTGAGGTCTTCAAACAGAAATCTGAGAGGGCTGTGAGAAGGAGAGTCAAGCTGACACATTAAAAAAAAACATTTCTTCTAAAATGAAAACGCACCAAAACAGACATAAAGCAGCCAGAGCGGCAAATCCTTTCAGTTTCTTGTGTTTGTGTTCATGGCATGAGGTATTAACTGGCAAGACGACAGCTTTGTGCTGCTGCTATTTCAATTACACATCATGGCAGTGGTTTTCTTCGTTTTTTTTTCCCAGCAGAAATGTCACAGGAACAGGAAAAGGCCTGAGAAGACATTATAATAGTTAGTTTCAGTTTTGGATTGCTTAGTTTTTAACCAAAAGCGACTTTAAACTCTTACCATTGGCAGATGCCCTTTATGGACCCTCACAAGAAGGAGCAAACCTTCTGTGTCCTAAAGGGGTTGGTGCTCGAAGACACACCGGTCAGCAGAGGATCTTGTAGGGCGTTCTGAATGCAGAACTGCTGAAGCTCTGCAGCCGCCTGGGAAACCTACATATCCAAAAAAATAAAATCACAACATTTCAAATATGTTTTGAAAATGGAAACATTAAGTGAGTCATACATACAGTCAGTTGAAATGCTAAATACGTTAATTATACTAACAGACACACAAATATATATGAAAATGACTGTCATATTAGAGTAGAGTAATTTTCTTTACCTACGTATCTTATATATAACAGAGGGTGTAAGTAACAAGTATGTATCCTAGCTAGCTAGGCATAGATTTCTTTTCCAGAGTCTGTATAATGCTCAATTTGGTGATAGATATTAATACTACTTCATTACAAAATAACATTTTCTTAAATAAAACAATTGAGAAGGCAGTCAAACAAAGCTAACGGGCTAACAGGTCCACGCCCAAACTCAACCCGGCGGCTAACTCACTAGCTTCAGTTAGCTCTAAAGTTAAATCGCTGAAAGACACAAACCGACCTTTACTCTGTTGATGTTTGCTTCGAAGCGCAACTGCTGAACAATTTTCTTCATCGCAACGATGTTTGATGAGCCCGACATGATGCCTGATATTTCTAATCGATGTGCAACAGCGAAGACAAAAGTTGTGACAAGTGGTTTCCGGTTGGTTCAGTCCGGAACTTCCGGACCGGAAATACACGAGTCAAACGAGTCCCTTCGGCTTTTTCCGAAATCTACTATGGCATATTAGCTTTCCAGTGGCTTCTAAACCAAAATAAACTTATTTTAAAATATTTAATAGTATATATCCCCTTTCTGAATTTTAAGACATCGGTTTAATTTTGAAGAAAGTGTGTACTTTCTGTCACTGATCACATTTTTGTATGTGTATTCCGGAATTTCCTGGAAAAATATCTTACTGGTGGGAGACAAAAATTCAGTCACTGCCCAATTTTGTTAGAAACACATTATGTTCGGAATACTGTTAGATGATAAAAAGAATGATTTTTTTCATTAATATAATGTCGATTCTGCGCAATTTTTTCTTCACAAATGCAAATGTATGAAGACAAAACCTTATTTTTCTGTTAAAAGATACTTTATTTATAATTACTTTCCATCATTGGAATATATGAAAAGTAAAAAGGCCCAGAAACTTGTTGGAATAATAAGAAAACTCGATTTGATTGAAGAGGAATGAAGAGACCCCTACTTTAAAAAAAAAAATTCTTTCTCAGAATATTTGTAATTTTATTGATACTTTAAATCTGTTTTGTCTGATATGTGCCTTGCTTAATGTCTGTTTATTTACATCTATCAATAAAAAAATCTACTATGGCGAAGGCTTCGCTAATGAATATTAATAAGGTCCTGCAACGCGACCTTTCGCTTGAGTTTTGTACTGTGGCCTAATTAATATTCAGAAGATAAGCCTTCAGCGTTGTTTGATTGGGCCGCAGTAAAACGCCTACTTGTTGTCGTCGGCAAATTCAGCAAATCAGTTGAGGGTACTGGGCAAATGTAATAAATATTCATAACCTTTTCTCGCTTTTGCTTCTTTATGTTATAATAAACTGTGATGGATAATAAGATTGATACTCGCCATCAATGATTCTGTTTATGACTAGAATGCTATGTAAATATTAAATTTCTTCTCAATATTCATTATGTTGTAAAGTGCACTACAATACAAGACTTATTATGGAAACAACAGTCCAATAAAATGCGTCCTAGACTGTGTCCTAAATAGATTGGTTTGTCTTATTTGTTAAGTAAAATGATTGGTAGAGCTTTCAAAACAGTTTCCCCACAGCAACCTTTGAAGTGCTGCATAGTCCCATTTGCTGTCAAAGCACTTTGGATTTTACCTGAGAGAATTAATTTGTTTCATGATCACGCTATTGCAGTTTTTGCTGAACTTTTGCTCTAAAATTATCTTGTCTTCATCAACCTGTTTACGATGTTTTTCTATCCTACGGTGCTAAATCATCGGACTGGGTGCTTTGCCACGATTTGGTAAGTTGTCGTTTCTTTCTATAGGGAATTAGGACTGTGAAACCCTTGCAAAAATTAAAATAAAAGTGGAGTAACCATGTCTTATATCATTGATTACCAATTTTTTTTTTTTTTTTTACCAATACCATGGTTAAACTAGTGTAGCAACTATGGTTGTGGTTTTGTGTGTGTGTGTATAGTCAAGAGCGAAATTATTCATACCCCTGGCAAATTCTGACTTAAAGTTACTTTTATTCAACCAGCAAGTTTTTTTTTTTTTTTTGATTAGAAATGACACAGACGTCTCCCAGAAGATAATAAGACGATGTACAAGAGGCATCATTGTGGAAAAAATTATTACTCATCTTTTATTTACATTTGAACAAAAAGGGGCATGTTCAAAATTATTCATACCCTTCTCAATAATCAATAGAAAAGCCTTTATTGGCTATTACAGCAATCAAACGCTTCCTATAATTGCTGACCAGCTTTTTGCATGTCTTCACTGGTATTTTTGCCCGTTCATCTTTAGCGATGAGCTCCAACTCTTTCAGGTTGGAGGGTCTCCTTGCCATCACCCTGATCTTCAGCTCCCTCCACAGATTCTCAATTGAATTTAAGTCAGGACTCTGGCTGGGCCACTGCAAAACGTTAATGTTTTTGTCTGCTAACCATTTCTTCACCACTTTTGCTGTGTGTTTTGGGTCGTTGTCCTGCTGAAATGTCCACTGGTGGCTTCTCCTTTTTTACGCCAAATGAAGGCTACATCATTGTGACCGAACAATTAAATTTTTGTTTCATCTGACCATAAAACTGAAGACCAGAAGTCTTTTTCTTTGTCCAGATGAGCATTTGCAAAGGCCAAGCGGGCTTTTGTGTGCCTTATCTGGAGAAGTGGTGTCCTCCTTGGTCTGTACTGTATATAGTAGTAAAACGATGGTTAATTTCCAAAAGGGAGGTGTGCTTATATTGACTGTATGAAAAATCCATAATAAGGATCTGACAATTTTAAAAGGTAAATGTTAAAACTGAGGACTACTAATATTTATATGTTGAAATATATATATTTTTTAGGTTGGCAGCCACTAAAGGACGAAAGATCAGTCGGAGAGATCTGCTTCAAGTCAATGTCCAGCGTACTTGGTTAGTATCCTTCTCTGGAATGAAAGAAAAGCTATCATACATAACTTGTGGACTATTTTCTACATAATCACATTTAGAGATATTTGGTAGGACCATCAATATTGGGTTTATCCCTGGCAGTTAGGGGTGATAATGTTTTTTGAAAGTTAATCAGGATATTTTTCTTTAATTACACTGACAAGTAATGATGTTTTTATTATTGGAAATTTAAAAAATAATTAAAAAAATAACATTAATGGAAATTTTGTTTTAAATGTTTTATTATGCATCAAACAATTATAATAGAAAAGACAGAACTGATAGAGTATCTACAGGAATTAAATTACATCAAGTCTGCATGTAAAGTTTCACAAACAAAATTAAATAAGCTCTAAGTACAAATAAATATAGAAGGAAAAATGGGATAACATTTTAAAGCATACAGAGGAAAATGTATGCATCAGTGGTATTACTAAAGAAAAGTACCATAATATTTCAAGAATTTTCTCTTTTCCTATTTTAATCAGATTTAAGAAATGCATCAACTTCTATTAAGAAATGTGAAAAGGTAGCTGCAAAAAAAGATAATTCTTGCTTATAAATAATAAAAAAACGGTGTATTTCACTGAAGTGTTACTTTTACTTTTATAGTAACAGATTATGCACTACCAGTCAAAAGTTTTTGAACAGTAAGATTTTAATGTATTTTAAAGAAGTCTCTTCTGCTTACAAAGCCTGTGTTTTTTTATTTAAAATACAGCAAAAGCTCTAATATTGTGAAATATTTTTACTATTTAAAATAACTGCTGTCTATTTGAATATATTTTGAAAATGTAATTTATTCCTGTGATCCAAACGACATTTTCAGCATCATTTCTCCAGTTCTCAGTGTCACATGATCCTCCAGAAATCATTCTAATATGCTGATTTGCTGTTCTAAAAACATGTATTATTACTATTATGAATATTTAAAACAGCTGAGTACATTTTTCAGGATTCTTTGATGAATAGAAGGATTATGATTAAATAATATATAATGTTATAAAAAAAAAATTATGATTAACGATTTTAGATACTGTAAATGCTGTTCTTCTTCTGACCTTTGTATTCATCAAAAAAACCTGAAACAAAATCTACTCAGCAGCTTTTAAACATAATAATAATAATAAAGGTTTTTGAGCGGTAAACCAGAATATTATAATGATCTCTGAAGGATCATGTGACACTAAGTAATGAGCTTTGAAATCACTGGAATTAATTACATTTGAAAATATATTCAAATAGAAAACTATAGAAATTTTATATAGTAAAAATATTTCAAAATTGTACTTTTTTGCTGTACTTAGGATCAAATAAATGCAGGCTTGGTGAGCAGAAGAGACGTAAAAAACATAAAAAAATCTTACTGTCCAACTTTTCCTAGATTATATATTAATATAGACCTTTTTCCTGAGTAAACGATGAGCGCCGCCATTACGAATTCTAACGTCAGATTGAATGCTTTTCTGTTCCGGTTTCCATAGGAACCCATTCAAATAGCGTCCATGTGTTTTTAATGTAGCTACCTTCCGCTGCTTCGTGTCATCTACACACTCATTAAAGTGAGGCACTGACAAATGACGGTCATTGCGACATTGCCAAGTGATGGCGCTATGGAGCCATGTGCTTTTTAAAAACATTTGAATAGGTTTAACATTAGTTTATTAGCTCGGAATATACCCTAATTTGACTAGAAACAGTGCAGACCGGAAATGCAAAGCATTCTTTCAGTTAAGAGTCGGACTTACTTCCGTGTTCAGGAAAAAGGTCTATATAAACTATAAAAATGTTTATCTCTTGATATAAACTATTCCCAAAAATTTGTTTTGCATTAAAAAAATAAATGGATCAGTGTCTCATCCTTAATCCCACAAAATGAGCAAGAACTTTCAACATCCATATATGAAATGCAATATTTGTGAGGCAACAAAACTTTAATGGAATTGTTCTCAATGTGCTTCACAGCTGTGACATCATGGATTATGTGTTGGTGAGAGTCCCGCCCCCTCTATCAGGATTGCCCCGCCCACGCTTCTCCCTGTACCTGTCCTCTCAGCTGCAGTATGGAGTGGTGTTTGTCTATCACAGACAGTGTGAATTTTTGTTAGGTCAGTGCAATAAAACTTGAGGGTGAATGGTCATTTGTGGGTCAAAAAATTCACTTGTAAACTTAATAAGGATATTAATGAAACTTTAAAATGCCCATAATATATTCTTTAGGTTTGATTTGTTAAAGATTAAAGATTGCTGTTTTAAGATGACTTAAAGAGATTGCGTTTCTAATGATGTTTTCTCAGAGGAGACTCAGTTGGCAATTGATAGATTGCTCCGCCTTAACCTGAAGTTCAACATTGATATGAGGGATGAAGAAAGCAGGTCAGGCACTATTTTATTTGTTAGACATATTTTATTATGAGCATACATTATATTGTAATGCTGATGAATAGAACCCTGTTTTTGTCTTCTCTTCATGACAATAATGTCTGATGAATGTTGTGATCCTTAAAACAATGTTCTATTACTTATACACTACTTAAGATTTTTTTTATTTTATTAATTTATTTAAGGAGAGACACTGCAGGCAAAAACATTTTTTCATGCACCTATCAAACTTGAGATTTTGGGCTTTTTGCCTTTTCATAAAGTGTTTTTTCAGACTAGTGGATAGAAAACATCCAAAAAACGCTGTTAAGTGTTTCTTTTATAGCACTTTATCTATTTGTGTCAATAGATTTCAATTACAATGCATATTTTAAAAGGCATTTTTCTTAAGATGAGTTTTTTCTTCTACACTGAGCCATTAATTCCCACTTCAGTAGCACTTACACACACCAAACTTTACATTTTTATTCCTGTGTATATCCTGAAGGTTTTTACAGAGGGATTTGTTTATATGTATTATATGTTATTCCCCAAAAAATGGTAAAAAAGTGGAGTGACGAAGTTTTCACCTAAAATTCCTTTTGTAAAAACATTTGACTCTAATGTCAAAAAATTTAAACAAGAATTTTGAAACTGACTTCATCTAGTGTTAAGATTTTTGTACTAGAAATGTATGCAAATTAGCGCGTATTTCATTAAATAATGGATCATTTGCATATTTAAACCTGACATTTGAGAAAACTTGTAATACAACAAATGTTTGCAATTATCAATGTAATCAATCAACTGGGTAAGAAAGGTGATAACTATTAGTTAATGTTTTTACCCTATTCACCTGCAGTGTCTCGCCTTAAAAGGGACAATGCATGTTAATATACATTACTGTAAATGTGCCAGAATGTAACTTTTTTTATCTGTAGCCCCTCTATAGAATCACCCTAAAACAAATACAAAAAACGTACAGTACAATTTCTTGGTATTTTTAGATTGCAACATTGCACAAGCAACATTGCCAAAACAACATTTGCAACCCACTTTGACACATTTACAAATTAATTGTTAAAATTAGGAATCTGTAATAAGGCTAAAATATTTTCTATTGTCATATAATTTTAACTCCAAGTATAGTATACCACCACAAGTATTGTGAATGACTATGAGTTAAATAAACTAAAAAATGTTACGATTACAGACCTAATTTTCAAAATATGGCTAAAAGCAAACAAAAACTGGTATTATAATATCAGACTATTAGATTAGAGAAACAGGACAAAGGTTAAATTAAAAAAAAAGAATAAGAATAAAAAAGATTCATGAACTTTGAAACATATGAGATGTGTCACATTTACAGGTCCTCAACTTTTTCCTTCTTCTTCTCAGGCAGACTCACATGATCCCAGATGCTGCTGCACTGTTTGATGAAACAGAGGGGGCGAGGGATCCGTTCTTTGGAGTTATGGAGACCGGTTATGGCCTGCCAAGTCCAAGCAGCCTTATTCAGGTGGATGCAACTCAGAATTTCAAAGAAGCGCTAAAGTTTTGCCATACAAACCCTACCATTTAAAGGAGTAGTTCATTTCCAGAACAAAAAACTTACAGAAAATGTACTCATCCTCTTTTCATCTCGTCGTAAAAAATTATGTTTTTTGAGGAAAACAATTCAGGATTTTTCCATATAATGGACTTCTATGGTGCCCCTGAGTTTGAACTTCCAAAATGCAGTTTAAATGCAGCTTCAAGGGCTCTAAACGATCCCAGCCGAGGAAGAAGGGTCTTATCTAGCGAAACGAAAACATTTTGTATATTCCAGTTTAATACAGTTAGGGTATGTTGAAAAAATCCTATCTCATTTTCTCCTCCAACTTTAAAATGGTTCTGCATCACTGCAGAAGTACTAACCCATTGTTTACAAAGTGAACATGCAAAGAAGGTCTTCACAAAAAAAGGTAACACAGCGATGTAGGACGATTTTGAAGTTGGAGAAGAAAATGAGATGGGAGTTTTTCAACATACCCTAACTATGAACCGGAGTACACAGAGTACATGCAGAGCTAGACAAGCATTTGAGGTTCAAAAGTATATCAATTGTTTTTTTTTAGAAAATAACTAATCGTTTCGCTAGATAAGACACTTATTCGTTGGCTGGGATCGTTTAGAGCCCTTTGAAGCTGCATTTAAACTGCATTTTGGAAGGTCAAACTTGGGAGCGCCTTAGAAGTCCATTATATGGAGAACAGTTCTGAAATGTTTTCCTCAAAAAACATAATTTGTTTACGACTGAAGAAAGACAGAGATTAACATCTTGGATGACAAGGGGGTGAGTACATTATCTGTAAAGTTTTGTTCTGAAAGTTAACTACTCCTTTAAAGTTTGGGGTCAGTGTGATTTTTTTTACAAAGAAATTCTGCAAGGATGCATGAAGTTGATTAGAAGTGACATTAAATACATTTACAATGTTCCAATAAAACATTTCAGTTCTTTTAAACTTTCTATTAATCAAGAAATAAACTGTGTCATGGTCAACTATTTTTAACATTGACAATGATCAGGAATGTTTCTCAAGCAGCAGATCGGCATATTAGAATGATTTCTGAAGGATCATGTGAGACTGAAGACTGGAGTAATGATGCTGAAAATTCAGCTTTACTAAAGCAACAGTTATGTAGCTTTCTGCATTCGGTGTTTGAAAAAGAAAAAACATTAATGATCATTCTGAAATATCCTGTTGAGTATCAGCAGGCTAGGCTCTCTCTATGGCTCTGGGCTCGGCTAAAGCATACATGACCGTAGTTAACTGTGGTTGGCCTGGCTGTGCGTCACTCAGAAAACAACAGGCCAATCAGAAGAGAGGCTCATGAATATTAATTAGATGGGCCAAAATCAACCTGTTTTTGACATAGCTCCTAAAAAAGGAGCTGTAAAAATATATTGAGATGGATTTTGGCAGTTATACCGCAAATATATATTCTTAAGGACATCAACAACTAAAATAAACCTCCAGAAATGTGTACAATATGGGACCTTTAAAAATCTTACCAACCCCAAACTTCTAAACATGTATTTTTTCGGTGTTATTCAATATTTTACTTTTTCACACTGAATGGGCATGGGTTTTGTCAGGCACGTGTAGTCTAACTTTCTCACTGTGGCTTAGCGAATGGAAGAGGTCTTACCTGAGCAAGTCCCATCCTCTAGAGAACCAACACCTCCTTCAGATGGTGAGCACTTAATAGTTCACAGTGAAATGTGAAATACATTTCCATATCAGCATACATTTACAAACAGTTAAAGTCAGTTAAAATCTGCAAAATGTAAATTATTTTACCAAAATAAGAGGGATCATACAAAATGCATGTTATTTTTTATTTAGTACTGACCTGAATGTTTCTCTTATAAGACATTTACATATAGTCCACAAGACATACAGTAATTGAATTTATAAAAAATGACCCTGTTCAAAAGTTTACATATCGTTGATTCTTAATACTGTGTTGTTACCTGAATGATCCACAGCTGTGTTTTTTGTTTAGTGATAGTTGTTCATGAGTCCCTTGTTTGTCCTGAACAGTTAAACTGCCCGCTGTACGTAAGAAAAATCCTTCAGGTCCCACAAATTATTTGGTTTTTCAGCAGTTTTGTGTATTTAAACCCTTTCCAACTGTGACTGTATGATTTTGAGATCCATCTTTTCACACTGAGGACAACTGAGGGACTTGTATGCAACTATTACAGAAGTTTCAAATGCTTACTGATGCTCCAGAAGGAATAATTATGCATTAAGAGCTAAGGGGTGAAAACTTTTGATCAGAATGAAGATATGTACAGTTTACTTATGTCTAAATATCATACTTTTTTTTTAGTACTGCCCTTCAGTAGCGTTTGAGGCTAAAAAGTATATAAATTGTACATTTTTTAGAAAATAACCAATCGAACCAAACTCGGGGGCACCATAGAAGTCCATTATATGGAGAAAAATCCTGAAATGTTTTCCTCAAAAAGATAAAATTATAAAAAATTAATCAATAAAAGTTTTCACTCCCAGCTTTTATTGCATTGTGTTTCTTTCTGGAGCATTATTTAGCATTTGAACCTTCTGAAATAGTTACATATGAGTCCCTCAGTTGTCCTCAGTGTGAAAAGATAGATCTCAAAATCATACAGTCATTGTTGGAAAGGGTTCAAATACACAAAATTGCTGAAAAACCACAAAATTTGTGGTACCTGAAGGATTTTTCTGAAAAGCAGCAGACAGTTTAACTGTTCAGGACAAACAAGGGACTCATGAACAACTGTCACTAAACAAAATAAAACACAGCTGTGGATCATTCACAGTATTAACACAGTATTAAGAATCAAGTGTATGTAAACTTTTGAACACGGACATTTTTATAAATTCAGCTATTATTTTCTCTTGTAGACTATATGTAAACATCTGTCATGTGAAATATCTTATTCAGGTCAGTACTAAATTAAAAAATCATGCATTTTGTATGATCCCTCTTATTTTGGTAAAATAATGTGTGTATGTAAACTTTTGAATTCAACTGTACATAGTCTTTTAAATAATGCTATAGTGCCACATTTAAAGAAATTATAATAAAGCACCACTGATAAAGAAATGAAAAGATAGAACTAAAGAACTGTGTATTTTGGGCAATTTTAAAGCTACTTTTTTCCCATCTAGGCATCACAGCCAGCCAGGAGTCCATCACTCTGACAGAAAGAGAGCCAGACATCATACCTGAGCCAGAGGTACAGCTGTCAATCAACATCATCACTCACTGTTTGAAACTCAGTTGTGTGTATCTTGAATGCTGTCTCTCTTATTCCTCAGTTTGAAGGAGCAGATCTGCAGGAGACCAACATGATCGAGCTACTGCTGGAGCAGCCAGATCACTTTCTTGAGCGTGAGTGATGGCCACATGCTATTTTCACTCACACCCAAAATTATACATGCACAAACTAATTGTATGAATCTTACAAAACATGTCCTGGTCATATTTTAAAACATGCCATGTAATGTTCATATTTCACTCCAAAATCAAAAGAAATAAATTATAAATGTATGAAAATGATTTATATATTCATCCATTTCATATAAGATTTTTTATATTAAATTATTATAATAATTTTTTTCATTGTGACATTTTTTTTATGACAGTTAAGCACATTACTCTCTGATTATCATTAACTTCATGCAAAAAATGCTAAAAATAAAGAATATTAAATGTGTAGTATTTATGGAAGCCTGTTTCCACCACTGAATAATATAAAAAAGTAATTAATACTTTTTATCTTGCAATTCTGACTTTTTTTCGCAGAATTGATATAAACTTGCAATTGTGATTAAAAACTCTTAATTCTGAGGAAATTCAGAATTGCGAGATATAAACTTGCAATTCTAACTTTTTTTTAAATGTATACCTCGCAATTGCATATTATTAGGGCAGCATTGTGAGATATAAACTTGCAATTCTGAGGAAATAGCAATCTTTTCCCCCCTCAAATTGAAATTAATAACTTGCAATTGCAAGTTTGTCTCACAATTCTTAGAAAAAAGTCAGAATTGCGAGATAAACTTGCAATTGCGAGAAAAAAGCAGTTCTCACTTTATAACTTGTAACTGCGAGTTTATATCATGCAATTCTGAGAAAAAAGTCTGAATTGCAAAATAAATACTTCTAATTGCAAGAAAAAAGGTCAAAATTGTGAGATACAAAGTCGCAGTTACCTTTTTTAATTTTATTTTGTGGCTTCCATAACTTATACTTTTTGAAATATGCTTATATATACACACACAACTAATATTATATATAAAAATATCTATAATTGTAGTTCCCCTTCAGTAGTTTCACTACAACATTACATGGGAACTCACTGGAGAGACCAATCATCTCTGAGCCTTATTCAAAAGGCCACTGAACAATGGCGAGTGGCATTTGCATGCCAAGCCACTCCCCCGTACATACGGGTATATAAGATGGCGGCACGCACCACTCATTCAGACTTTCGCTTCAGAGCCTCTCTATGCTCGAGCCGACACACTACGATTGTTCCTGCGAGTTCTTTACTCTCTCCCCGCTGGTGTGCTGCCTGACTAAAAGAGCAATTTCTAAAAGAGTGTTTGGCAGCCGCCAGCGGGATCCTGTGGGCGGCCGTTTTCACGGCCAAAATAAGCCTCCTGCTCTCCAGCGAGCAAGCCCTTTGAGTGCACAGTGGTGCCGCGGTTTCCTCCCTGGGCAGACCGGGACTAAATGAGTAATTTCTCGTGGCTGTGTAAAGACGTTCTTTTCAGAATGGCTTTCCGGCCGTGCGCTTCTGGGTGTGGCAGTTTCCTCACCTCGCTGGACGGACATGAACACTGCCTCACATGTCTGGGCCGAGATCATGCTGAGGCAGCGTTCACGGATGGTTTGTGCGTTCATTGCGAACACATGACCAGGATCACGCTGAAGAATCGCCGCTCGTTCGAGGCGGCTCCCCTCATCGTCCCGCGGCACGTCGTTAAGCCGTCAATGCTTTTCGGCCTCCGTGGCGAGACACGAGGGGTCCTTACGAGTTACTGTGCAGAACGTGCCGCCGGCTCCCAAAGCCCTGCGACCTTCTCCACCCCAGCGTGATCCCGTTGAGTGGCCAGAGCAGTACGCTTCCCCGCACGCCGGGCTGAGCGTCTCCTTTGGCGCTCCTTAGGAGGAAGAGATGTCTGTTGCAGCATCAGAGGGAGAGTCTGAGGGTGAGGCGGACATCTCGGCGGCGCAGCGCCCCATCCTCATCCTATGCGTTGGCTCATGGCGCCTTACTAGCAGACATCTGCAGAGCTGCCGGCTGGGTGACACCTAATACCTTCGCCAGGTTTTACAACCTCCGCGTAGAGGCCGTATCCTCCCGTGTCTTAACATAAGACTTTCAGGTGAGCGGGAGGACGGCTGGTGTCGGCTTGCTGTGTCATTCCCACGAGGATCCATGCGCTATTTCCCAGAATGTTCCCTCCGGCGAACCCTGGGTCCTCCATGCCCCGCAGTCAGGCCTAGATGCAGAGTAGTCACTGACTGTGCTCCTGCCGGGTCTCCTTCGCCCCGCAGGTTGTGGCAATATTTCTCAGTATTTTTCCAGTGGTCAGCCAGAAGGCCGCTGTTTCCCTCGTATATCCCTAAAAATTTATGGATATATTGAATTACTTTTATTCCACATGTAAAGATTTCATGTGCTCCGCCCCCCCAACCTCTGCTTCAGTACAACTGGCATCCCTGTGGGGCCCCCTCTATTGGTCCTCAGGGCGTTGGGAAGGTTACGTATTCAATAACCATCTGCTGACACGTCCGCCTGTCAGCACGTGGAGTTGTGCGTAACGCGGCGTCAGGGTCGTGGCCTGTTCCATGGTTCTGTTCCCATGTAACGTCGTAGTAAAACGACTGAAGGGGAACGTCTAGGTTACGAAGGTAACCCTCGTTCCCTGAAGGAGGGAACGGAGACGTTACATCCCCTGCCACGACCTGACGTCGCGCTGACGCCGGCTCGATACGGCTCCTCAGCGAAAACTTGAATGAGTGATGCGTGCCGCCATCTTATATACCTGTATGTACGGGGGAGTGGCTTGGCATGCAAATACCACTCGCCAATGTTCATTCGCCTTTTGAATAAGGCTCAGAGATGATTGGTCTCTCAAGTGAGTTCCCATGTAGCGTCTCCGTTCCCTCCTTCAGGGAACGAGGGTTACCTTCGTAACCTAGACGTTATTTTTAATGTAGAGTTAATATTGTATTTTTGCAGTAATAAGGAAATTATGAAAACATCATTAAAGGGGTAGTTTACATAAAAATGAAAATTCTGTCTTCATTTACTTGCCCTCATGGCATTCTAAACCTGTATGCATTTCTTTTTTTATTCTACTACTGAGCACAAAAGAAGATATTTTGAAGAATGCTGGTATTTGAAGGCTACCATAAACTGTTTGGTTTCCAACATTCTTCAAAATATCTTCAACTTTAATTTTTGAGTGATTTATCCCTTTATGAACAAACAGGAAACTAGAAAATAAAAATGAATACCTATTACAGTAATGAGAATTTGTTCATGTCAGGTTTTGTGGGATCATGTGGTTTATCAGGTTCAGCCATTTTTGTTGTATGTTGTTTAATACCATGGAGATATTATAGATCAGTTTTAGGTTTAAATTTGAGAAGGCATTGTTTCTTTGCAGGTGAAGATGAGAGGCAGCTGGAGATAGACAGGGAACGAGAGCAAATAGAGAAAGAGACAGAAGAGGACAGAGAGCCCGGGATGCCTGATGAAAGAGAGCAAGAGAGAGCAGCGCTTGAGAGAGAGGCAGCAAGAGATCTGACAACATCAGTCTCTTTAGATCTGTACGTGTAGAAAATCACACTCAAACTTAGACTTGCGCTTTTGTCTTTTTTTAGTACGCTTTCAGTAAACAAAAGATACTATAATTAGAAAACTTGAAGGGTTGAAGGCTTTAAAGGGATAGTTAAGCCAGAAATGAAAATTATGTCATTAATTACTCACCCTCATGTCGTTCCAAACCCATAAGATCTTCCGAACACAAATTGAGATATTTTTGACCCTGCATAGACAGCAACACAACTGACACATTCAAGGCCCAGAAAGGTAGTAAGGACATTGTTAAGACAGTCCATGTGACATTGGTGGTTCAACTGTAATGTTAGGAGAATACTTTTTGTACGCAAAGAAAACAAAGTTATCGATTTTATTCAACAATTCAACAAAAAATCTTAATTTGTGTTCCAAGGATGAACAAAGGTTTTACGGGTTTGGAATGACATGAGGGTGAGTAAATAATGACAGAACTTTCATTTCTGGGTGAACTATCTTTTTAAAGACCCCATGAAATCAAAATCTTGAATGCAGAATCTCTTTTTCTAGTTTTCACATTGGTTAGTCCATAGTTTGGGTTGCATAATTAATAATAATTTAATTGATAATGATTTATACTTTGAAGCATATTGATGAAGCATAATAATTTGCGATATTGACCTGCTGGTAAAATATATCCTTTTTTTTATTTGACATTTATTTTAACTAATCAAAATAAGCTGAGTAATGTCAACTTTTTCACAAGTTATATGAAATTCCGCTTTATTTTTTAAGTCCGTTAAATGTCATTTAAAGGTGCCATAGAATGCATTGAAACAATATTTTAAATTGTTCTCTGATATCTACATAGAAGGTATATGGCATAGGAAAGGGCAAACAATCTCCAGAAACGGTTTTACAAGTCTATTTACAACCCTAGGATTTGTCCCTAGAATGAAATGCTCTGTTATTACCTTATTTGGAAGGTCTGTGAATATTAATGATGAGCTCTTCTCTGATTGGCTGTTTCACAGAGCTGCTCATCTCAATAGCTGGCACATGGAGGAAATATATATTTAATTACAGAGCTCTAGCCACTTTTAATATGCGGTTTGTTGAATCTGCCGTTTTGAATCTGCGACATTTTACTCTCACTATTGTGATCGCATGTGCTCTGTGTAACGTTATAATGCAGCGAGACAAGTACTTACCACACAAGTTTAGATGCTTGTCAGTGATGCTCAGGATCTGTAAATCATTCGCCATCATCAGCGTAGTCATCTCTCCTTTTATGTGATAAGTGAAATCTTATGTACTGCAATGTAACAGGCTAACGCTAGCATTAAGCTAACCATGTCCCTTCAGTGGCTCGCCTTATTTTACTGAAGTACTGAAGTTAATGATGATTGGGCGATGCAAATGTTGGGGGCGTAACTATTAACGATCGCAACTATTGCGTAATGACATACTCATGGTATGTCATTTCCATGTACTGAACTGTTATTATTTAACTATGCCAAGGTAAATACAGTTTTCCATTCTATGGCACTTTTAAGTTGAAATGACTTACACAATCAAGTTAATTCTACTTCATTATATAGGCAGCAAATTAACTAAAATGGATTAAATGATTTTACTGTGAAGCTGCCAAGAGCTGGGGTTGCCAGATGTCAAGAGTTTAAATCCACCAATCAGAGATATTCTCTTATCCACCCAGGCTTTGATGATTTGAAACACCAACAAACATGTACAGTTGAACTCAAAAGTTTATACAGACCTTGCAGAATCTGCAAAATGTTAATTATACTAAAATGAGAGGAATCATACAAAATGCATGATATTTTTTATTGAATACTGGCCTGAATAAGATATTTCACAATAAAGATGTTTACATATAGCCCAGAAGAGAAAATAATACTTGAATTTATGAAAATGACCCTGTTCAAAAGTTTACATACATGATTCTTAATACTGTGATGTTACCTGAATGATCCACAGCTGTTTATTTGTTTAGTGATAGTTGTTCATGAGTACCTTGTCTGTCCTTAAACTGCCAGCTGTTCTTCAGAAAAAACCTTTAGGTACCACAAAAACTGATTTGAAATCAGGGTAAATTTAACTTATTTTGTCTTCTGAGAAGCATGTAAGTATGTTCTGTAGCTTCTGAAGGGCAGTACTAAAAAAAAAAGATATTTAGGCAAAATAAGAAAAAAGTACACATTTTCATTATGTTCAAAAGCTCTTAATGCATTGTGTTTCCTTCTGGAGCATCAGTGAGTGTTTGAACCTTCTGTAATAGTTGCATATGAGTCCCTCAGTTGTCCTCAGTGTGAAAAGATGGATCTCAAAATCATACAGTCATTGTTGGAAAGGGTTCAAATACACAAAAAAACAACTGAATTTGTGGGACCTGAAGGATTTTTCTGAAGAACAGCAGGCAGTTTAACTGTTCAGGACAAACAAAAAAGCCATGGATCATTCAGGTAACAACACAGTATTAAAAATCAAGCTTTTTTAATGTGAAAGTTCTTATTCAGGTCAATACTAAATAAAAAAATAACATGCATTTTGTATGATCCCTTTTATTTTGATAAAATAATTAACATTTTGCAGATTCTGCAAGGTGTTTGTAAACTTTTGACTTCAACTGTATGTCAAGAGTCTAGCAGTTTTCTGCTGAAATTAATGTTTAACATAGCCAGTCTTTGTTCCTTCACAAAGCCACTATTTGCTGAACCTAATCTGCGAGCAAACCTTCTCAGTGACAAACTAATATATCCAAACATGAATCTCGACTATACTGTTTGCCTTTGTGGTTCCTGAATAAATACGCTTATGCATCCTCTGTGCAACAATACAACATAATTTTCTGTTTTTAATAATTATAAAAAAAAAAAATTAGAATAATTATTGGAATTATTATTATGCATCAAACGTATAGGCAAAAACGGCTTTCATTCCCAGGGAACCCTGAAAAGGGGCTGAAAATGACTATAACTCTTAATGTTATATGGGTTGAAACACCAAGCTAACACGTTAATATAATCTTTCCAGGGCACAAATCACTGGCGCATCAAGCCAGGAGGTTGTCCTACTGCCTGAGGAGGATTTAAGGCTGCCCATGGAAATGCCTGTGTTAGAAGAAAGAGAAAAGACCCCAGTATCTGTACCCATACCATCCCCTCCGCCCGGCGAAGAAGAGATAAGGGGTGTTGAGCCCGAAAGAGAGAGGGCCGTGAGAGAGAGGAGCCCTGATCTAGAGGTGTGTGTTACGTTTTGACTTCTGTCTTTATCCTGCATCGAAGCATTTGACACATTTGTCATCAAGCCCTGTTTGTCCCTCTGTCAGCCTGCTGCAGTGAGGCCTGAATCCCCAATAGAGGGAAGGAAGAGGAGGAGACAGCTGAGGTTCATTGATGAAAACACACAGATATCGCAGCAGGAAATGAGGGCCCAGATTGATGATGTGGAGACAGAGACCAGGCCCTTGGCAAGTCTAAAACAATCAGTATTCTTCAAGTCAGCATTATTGTGTGTCTAAACAGAAAATGTTGTAAATCGTGTTACTTTTAGGAGGCACTCGTCAAACCGCCATTTGAAAAGAAGGGTGCTAAAGAACTACTCGAGAACCCTTGCATGAGTAAGTTGGTCATATTTCACCCCAAAATTATTATGAAAAATAAATCTGTAATTTGCAAAAAGTCAAATATATATACAGTTGAAGTCAAAGGTTTACATCTTGTAGAATCTGCAAAATGTTAATTATTTATCAAAAATAAGAGGGATCATACAAAATGCATGTTATTTTTTTATTTAGTATTGACTTGAGTAAGATATTTCACATAAAAGACATTTACATATAGTCCATAAGAGAAAATAATAGCTGAATTGCACTTGATACTTAATACTGTGTTGTTACCTGAATGATCCACAGCCCCTTGTTTGTCCTGAACAGTTAAACTGCTCGCTGTTCTTTAGAAAAATCCCCCAAATTCTTTGTTTTTTCAGCTTTTTTTGTGCATTTGAACCCTTTCCAACAATAACTGTATGATTTTGAGGTCCATCGTTTTACACTGAGGACAACTGAGGGACTCATATGCAACTATTACAGAAGGTTTAAACACTCACTGGTGCTTTAGAAAGAAACACAATGCATTAAGAGCTGGGGGTGAAAACTTTTGAACAAAATGAAGTTGTGTAGGCTCCATTTTATTTATTTTTTTGCCTAAATATCATATTTTTTCCCATTTAATATTGCCCTTCAGAAGCTACAGAAGATACTTACTTGTTTCCCGGAAGACAAAATAAGTTAAATTTACCCTGATCTTTAAATTCCAAAAGTTTTCACCCCTGGCTCTTAATGCATTGTGTTTCCTTCTGAAGCATAATTGAGCGTTTGAACCCTTGTGTAATAGTTGCATGTGAGTCCCTCAGTTGTCCTCAGTGTGAAAAGATGGATCTTAAAATCATACAGTCATTGTTGGAAAGGGTTCAAATACACAAAAAAGCTGGGAAAAAAACTAATTTTCTAAAGGAACTATCACTAAACAAAACAAAAAACTGCTGTGGATCATTCAGGTAACAACACAGTATTAAGAATCAAGGGGATGTAAACTTTTGAACAGGGTCATTTTTAAAATTCAACTATTATTTTCTCTTGTAGACTATATGTAACAAGCTTTAATGTGAAATGTCTTATTCAGGTCAGTACTACATAAAAAATGCGTTTTGTATGATCCCCCTTATTTTGGAAAAATAATTAACATTTTGCAGATTTTGTAAGGTGTAAGCAAACTTTTGACCTAAACTGTATAAAGATTTGAAAGGAGAAAAAACAAAGTGATAAAAAAAATGAAAAACAAATGTTTAAAATATGTTTAATTTTCATGAACATATTTTTGGTTTTGATTTTGGAGTCATATAAAGGTTCTCTATGGATATTTCATGACAGTTTCCATGATATTCACTGAAGCATCCTGTGCCTTATCCTTTTACACAGTCCAGAGCTTAAGCTAAAGGTCATATTATTGACAGTTAAGTGCTCACACAGGCCTTCCACCTGAAATCCTGGCACTATGGAAACAGGCCGCGGTTGTGAGGCCCATCCCACCATCCCAACAGCGCCGGGAGCTTCCTGTAGCTGAGGAGATACCAGAGAGAGAGCAGGAGAGACCAGAACCAGGAGAGAGAGAGGAGGACAGAGAGCTTAGCTCAAAAGAGGTTAGCAGGCATAACATGTCCCACTAACATTGTTACATTCTAAGATCTTACTCATCCTACACCATTTGTGCTACAGACATGATCAAAGGGATAGTTCACCCAAAAATGAAAATATGATGTTTATCTGCTTACCCCCAGGGAATCCAAGATGTAGGTGACTTTGTTTCTTCAGCAGAACACAAACGAAGACTTTTAACTAAAACTGATGCAGTCTGCCAGCCATTTAATGGCAGTGGATGGGCACCAGACCTTTAAAAGTAAAAATCCAAATTACACCCTGCGGCTCGTGACAATACATTTATGTCCTAAGACACGAAACGATCATTTTTTGCGAGAAACTGAACAGTATTTATATCATTTTTTACCTTTGATACACAGCCACGTCCAACTGTCCCGAGCACGAGCTCAGCATCCGGCTCGTTACATGTGTACGCGCTGTGGCGTAGTATACGCAAACGCCGGAAGGGGAAATCGGTAAAAGTCAACAGTCCCGGATGAGTTTTCTCAAGCAAACGTAATCTTTTAGCATTAAATCGGTTTGAACAATCAGGATAAGTGCAAGTAATTACCATTTTGAATAGCCGCTATACCCACAATCTCTGTGCACTGTGTAAACAAGTGTCGTATACACCAACAGACCGCTTCCGGCGTTTGCGTATACTAGACCAGAGCGCGTACACATGTAACGAGCCGGATGCTGAGCTCGTGCTCGGGATAGTTGGACTGGCTGTGTGTCAAAGGTAAAAAATGATATAAATACTGTTCAGTTTCACCCAAAAACCGATCGTTTCGTGTCTTAGGACATCAATGTATCGTCACAAGCCACAGGGAGTAATTTGGATTTGTCTGTGCATGTTTTTTTTTTACTTTTAAAGGTCTGGTGCCCATCCACTGCCATTATATGGCAGACAGACTGCACCGGTTTGAGTTAAAAATCTTCGTTTGTGTTCTGCTGAAGAAACAAAGTCACCTACATCTTGGATGCCCTGGGGGTAAGCAGATACAATTTTCATTTTAGGGTGAACTATCCCTTTAATACCTTATATCCTGATTACCAAACTTTTTGTCAGGTGAACCTTTTTAACTTAAAATGTTTACTTAAAGTCCCCCTGAGGTTTTACGGTAATATTTGAATAATTTAACAATATAGTTGAATGTTCTTCATTCTCTGATGTTTATTAATGGTCACATGACATGCGGGTAAACAAATATGTTATTTTTAGTGGGTATTTTGTTTAAATTGATTTAATGTTTAGGTAACGCTTTACAATAAGGTGTCATTTGTTAAAATGAGTTCATGTATTAACTAACATGAACCAGCAATGATTTATCAACTATTTATAAGTCTTTGTTAATGTTAGTTAATAAAAATGCAGTTGTTAGTTCATGTTAGTTCACAGTGCATTTACTAATGTTAACAAACACAACTTGTGATTTTAATAATGCATATCATTAGAAAATGTTGAAATTAATATTACCATTCTTAGTTCATGTTAACTAATAAACCTTATTGTAAAGTGTTAAAAAAATTTTGGTAACAGTATCCTAGCAGTCAGTGTCAATGGCATCAAAAGTACAGAAATTGAAAATACAAAATTTAGTACGTAGTATTTAAAGACATCTAACA